>NC_137677.1:14835702-14860702 GCF_963989245.1 Nansenia antarctica | reverse complement strand
GCCTGCACGCGTGGTACCGGACTTCGGCTTAACGGAAGACATGACCGATTTAAAGTATAGAAAAGTATGTCAAACTGTTAAATAAACATACATGAGTCGCTCAGTGTCCAATTTTTTTTATTGAAAGACTATTTATAAGTTTGTCACAAAACGACAGAGCGGCGGAAAGCACGTCTTACATGCTCGGTGTCAAACTCCGCCCCCCAGATCACAGTATTTTAACCAACTGGATTAGTAATCTTCCCACCTCTGACGCCCCCTGTTGCCATGGTAATCCTATGGGTGCTGGCACGCTTGTCTAACCCTCAACATACAGATAAGGCTACATAGCGCCACCATGTCTTTAACAATATGGTCTTGTTAATGAAAACCCTGACCTTCGACACCATATCTGTTCTAATGACATAATGGAATGTGCAATGAGCTATTTTCAACATTATTTAAGCCACACATACAATTGGTTGAATATTGAACAGATCAGCCACACATACAATTGGTTAAAAAGCCAACAGATCTTTCAATGGCTAAAGTTAGTAGTGGCTATTTAAACAACATGAACCATGGATTCAAGTATATGCTCACCCATAGACTATTTTCAAGGTAAGGAACGTGTATAGGCTACTATAATTTGTGTGACTTTCAGTTGAAAATCGGTAATTTCCTCCTATGGTTTCTCCTACCACTGCTACGCAGACAACACTCAACTCCCCCCCCCCCCCCCCGACTCACAGGTGGCAACACCTGTCTCTGCCTGTCTTGCAGACATTTCTGCTTGGATGTCATCCCTCCACCTCAAGCTCAAGACTAAGCTACTCTTCCTCCTTGGAAAAGCCTGCCCTCTCCAAGACTCTATCACGGTTGAAAACTCTACTGTAACCTCCTCCCAGACAGCCAAGAACCTTAGAGTGATCCTCGACAACTACTCATCCTGTGTGGCGAACATCGCAGCAACAGCACACTCCTGCAGATTGTTCCTTTACAACATAAGAAGGATACGTCCGTTCCTCACCAGAGAAGCAGCTCAACTCTTGGTTCAGTCACTGGTCATCTCCCACCATGACTACTGCAACGCACTCCTGGCAGGGCTCCCCGCCTCCGCCATCAGACCTCTGCAGCTCTTCCAGAATGCTACCGCCCGTCTGGTGTTCAACCTCCCCAAATTCTCTCATGTTACCCCCCTACTTCGCACCCTTCACTGGCTCCCGATAACAGCTCACATTAGATTCAAGACCCTGGTGCTCGTATCCGGGCAGCAAAAGGAACAGCTACAGCCTACCTGCAAGCAATGGTCAACACCCAAACATCAGCCCGTTCTCTTCGCTCCTCCACCTCTGCTGGCTGACTGGCTCCACCGCCTCTATTCCGATGCAGCAGTCGCACTGCTTGGTCATGTCTCTTCACAACACTGGCTCCCCACTGGTGGAACGAGCTTCCCACTGCTGTTGGAACTGCAGAATTACTCCCCATCTTTCGCCGGAGACTGAAGACCCATCTCTTCAGGCTACATCTTAACTGTCCCTCCTGAGACATCTTACTACCCCCCTGTACTGAATTCTGTGTTGGCTCCATATTTGAATATGTCACATGTTTACATGTACCTCTGTGCCAAACCATCAGCAGGCAGTTTGAAAAATTGCTGCCATGGCGAAATCATAATATTTTCAGGGTACATAACTGTGCCGAATGTGGTGCTTTTATCAAAAAGGGAAGATTTATTTGCTAAACCGCTGTACTACAAGGCAAAGTGCTCCAGCTGGCCCGAAATATCAAGCAATTTCTCTTTCTGCTCTGTGTCCTCCCTCCTAAATCATCCAGCTTTATCAGTTAAAACAGATGTACATCCATTGTGAGTCTACAATTAAGGAACTTTCCCTACTGGTTAACAGTGCTACTACTGGAGGGCCAGTGTCCAGACCACCCGAGTCCAATCTGGTAAGGTTGACCTGCCAGGAGCAAGAGGCTCCGCCCAGCATAGCTCTCAGGGTCTTAGAAGCACGCAAGCCTCTCCACCATGACGAGGTCACAGCACAGGGAGGAGATCAATCACCTGCATCATAGAAAACCACACTTCCATACCCGGGTAGAGAGCTGTGTAACAACGGCATAATGAATGAATGAATGAATGGACTTTATTGTCATTGCTACAGTACAGGTACCAAACAACGACATTTAGGAGGGGTGGCTCCCCTGGTGTTAGGAAAAAGGGAAGAAAAAAAAACTCACAAAAAAAAAATCACAAGAAGGGAAGGAGCTGGTTTACATAAATAAAGGCTATGTACACAATCCACTGTACTATACTGTACAGATAGACGACTAGGGTTGTCATATTGCACAATAGTATTGTTTCACGTTATTTAAAGTGTCACAGTTTGCAGGCTTGAAATGTACATGTTTGTGCCTCAGTACTACACCTGATTTTTTCAGTCCAGCAGCTGCCATACAATCCGTCCAGACTGTCCAGGGCCCAGAACTTAGGTCTTTGCTGTGTTTAGGGCCTGGACGGCCCTGTGGTAGAAGCTGTTCTTCAGTCTGTTAGTCTTAGCGGCCAGGGTCCTGAACCGCCTTTTCGAGGGCAGCCTGGTAAAGTGTACGTACCCAGGGTGGGTCGGGTCCCTGGAGATCTTGGAGGCCTTCCTGAGACAGCGTGTGTTGTACAGCTCTTACAGAGAGGGGAGGGGGGCGCCGGTGATCTTCTGTGCTGTTCTCACGACTCTCTGTAGCGCATTTCTCTCCGCTGTTGTGCAGCTGGAGAACCAGTTGCAGATGCCGTAGGTGAGGATGCTCTCCACTGCGCCGCGGTAAAAGGTCACCAGTATCTCCTGCTTGCTGTGTTCCTTCCTGAGGCATCTCAGGGTGTATAGCCGCTGTTGTGCCCTCTTGATGGTGCCTTTTGTGTTGTCCTTCCAGGTCAGGTCATCCCGCATGTGATGTCCCAGGAATCGGAGGGTTGAGACTCTCTCCACGCTCTCTCCGTCGATGAGCAGGGGCTGGATCTCGGACTTTTTCCTTCTGAAGTCTACGATGATTTCCTGGGTCTTTGACTTGTTCAGCAGCAGGTTGTTAACCTTGCACAGCTTGCTCAGTTGCTCTACCTCATCCCTGTACGCCGCCTCGTCCCCCCCCCGAGATAAGTATCTATACTCCAGAGAGTCTGGTAGGACAGAGAGGTAGACCAACAGTCAGAACAGTTAGGACAGGAGTGGTATACTGCACGTCTCACCTTAGGGCCAAACAGTTCATAGAACGGATTGATCGGTTTATTACAGCCACACAGCCACATGTCATTGAAATCTCTGCCTGTCTCCAAGGTAAGTGGTGGGTGTTGACAAATGACTGACATAGTCAATTATAGCCGTTGATATTTCTGCTCAATGGAAGTATAAGATGGCAGGAATACCGATGCGCAGGTTCACATGCAACAAGTGCATAGTGTGTATACAGTGTATGTATACAGTTGAATGGCCAAAAGCTGTTTGGAGATGTCGTGGATATAATTGATTCTTAATAGATTTAGTAGAACTTACAAAGCACAAAGAGCTTAGATCAATTGTCTCCAAAGAGGCCTTTTATTAAGCCAAGTTACATGAGCGCAGAGAGAAATGAGCAGACCAATAAGACCGCTAAGACAAACAGACTGAAGAACTGCTTCTACCACAGGGCCGTCAAGGCCCTGAACACAGCAAAGACCTAAGTTCTGGGCCCTGGACAGTCTGGACGGATTGTATGGCAGCGGCTGGACTGAAAAAAGCAGGTGTAGTGCTGAGGCACAAACATGTACATTTCAAGCCTGCAAACTGTGACACTTTAAATAACGTGAAAAAATACTATTGTGCAATATGACAACCCTAGTTGACTATCTGTGCAGTATAGCACAGTGGATTGTGTACATAGCCTTTATTTATGTAAACCAGCTCCTTACCTTCTTGTGATTTTATTCTTTTTCTAAAAGTTTTTTTTTTTTTTCCTTTCCTAACACCAGGGGAGCCACCCCTCCTAAATTTCGTTGTTTGGTACCTGTACTGTAGCAATGACAATAAAGACCATTCATTCATTCATTCATTCATAAGCAAGAAGCAATAGCCCAAAAGCAAGAAGCAAGCCCCCAACGATGGGTGCGACTCATATTTATAAAACTGTCCTTGGTCATGAGGTCACCATTCTTGGGAACCAATCATATTATACAAATCTGTGATTGCACAAGTTATGGGCCCTGTCCATAGTCAGAATTATTCACTGCGCCACAGATCTTGGCCCATCCCTTACAGCAGTGGTTCTCAACCTTTTTTGGGCCAGCGCCCCCCTGTCCATTATCCAGGTCTCTTACCGCCCCCCATCAAAAAAATACTTCCCTGAATATGAATGTTGACTAATATTCTGTGTTATATCATTTAAAAAGCATGTCACTGAATGCCAAATAATAGATTTGATTTAACTGGGCAGTTGGAATATCATTATCATTAGTTTACCAGAGAGCAGAAAGGCCATGTGAATGTGAATAAAAATGCTGTTTATGAGTGTTAAACAAACTCAGACAACATCAGAGAATACAAACAGACTGTTTTATGATGCTAATATTTATACATTTTTGATTAGACTTTGTTAACAAAGTTCCAAAGTTCAGAGCACTGCGCTCTGGGACCGCTCAGAGATGGGTGCTCTGACTGAAAAGACGGTTTGCCCGAGCGAACTGACCGTTCGTGCATTTACGAACGTACCTGTAATAACACTGCTGACAGCTGATCAATCACAAGTAGACAGAGTAGTGGTTTCCTATAGCAACAAAAGACGCTGACAGCTGTTCGGAGTGCTTATGTGTTCGTTTCCAGGGCATCACATGAGGAGCAACATATCACTAAAAAGCGATCGTATATTTTAGTTTGTAAACGTTAAGACGAGCACATCGCAATGCTAACCTCAGAATGGCACTAGGGATAACATCCACAATAACACTTAACAGTAATACATTTATGTAATATACTGTGATGAACCTGCGAGGGGAGGGGACATTCGTAGCTGATTCCTCCAGGTTAGATTATTGGTAGGCTAAGCGACAGAGAACTTTCCGGACTGGTTTATTACAATACGATCGCTTTTTTGAGATAGGTTGTTCCTGCTGTGATGTTCTGGTATGGTGGTATGGTATTAGCACTCATTTTAACTAAATTAAATAAGCTGTATTGAAAGGAAGCGAACGAAGCGAACGCATAATGAATGAATGAATGGACTTTATTGTCATTGCTACAGTACAGGTACCAAACAACGAAATTTAGGAGGGGTGGCTCTACTGGTGTTAGGAAAGGGAAAAAAACACTTTTAGAAAAAGAATAAAATCACAAGAAGGTAAGGAGCTGGTTTACATAAATAAAGGCTATGTACACAATCCACTGTACTATACTGCACAGATAGTCAACTAGGGTTGTCATATTGCACAAAGGTATTTTTTCACGTTATTTAAAGTGTCACAGTTTGCAGGCTTGAAATGTACATGTTTTGTGCCTCAGCACTAGCTGCCATACAATCCGTCCAGACTGTCCTGGACCCAGAACTTAGGCCTTTGCTGTGTTCAGGGCCTTGACGGCCCTGTGGTAGAAGCAGTTCTTCAGTCTGTTTGTCTTAGCGGCCGGGGTCCTGAACCTCCTATTCGAGGGCAGCCTGATAAAGTGTACGTGCCCAGGGTGGGTCGGGTCCCTGGAGATCTTGGAGGCCTTCTTGAGACAGCGTGTGTTGTACAGCTCTTCCAGAGAGGGGAGGGGGGCGCCGGTGATCTTCTGTGCTGTTCTCACGACTCTCTGTAGCGCGTTTCTCTCCGCTGTTGTGCAGCTGTAGAACCAGTTGCAGATGCCGTAGGTGAGGATGCTCTCCACTGCGCCGCGGTAGAAGGCCACCAGTATCTCCTGCTTGTTGTGTTCTTTCCTGAGGCATCTCAGGGTGTATAGCCGCTGTTGTGCCCTCTTTATGGTGCCTTTTGTGTTGTCCTTCCAGGCCAGGTCATCCCGCATGTGATGTCCCAGGAATCGGAGGGTTGAGACTCTCTCCACGCTCTCTCCGTCGATGAGCAGGGGCTGGATCTCGGACTTTTTCCTCCTGAAGTCTACGATGAATTCCTGGGTCTTTGAATTGTTTAGCAGCAGGTTGTTAACCTTGCACAGCTTGCTCAGTTGCTCTACCTCATCCCTGTACGCCGCCTCGTCCCCCCCCGAGATACATCCCACCACGGTGGTGTCGTCTGCAAACTTTACGATGTAGTTGCTGGGGTGGACGGGGGTGAAGTCGTGGGTGTAGAGGTTGTAGAGGATGGGGCTTAGCACGCAGCCCTGGGGGGACCCAGTGCTGAGGCTGAGGGCTGTGGAGGTGTGGGGGCCCACCCGCACCCTCTGGGGGCGGTCGGTCAGGAAGTCCTTGATCCACGCACATATAGAGTGTGATAGACCCAGGTCTAGTAGTTTGGTCACTAGCCTGTCTGGAAGGATGGTGTTGAAGGCGGAGCTGAAGTCCACGAAGAGCAGTCTCGCGTAGCTGTTTCCCCTCTCCAGGTGGGATAGAGTGGCGTGGAGAGTCGTCGCTATGGCGTCCTCTGTGGACCTGTGGGCTCTGTAGGCGAACTGGTATGGATCCAGGTTGGGCGGGAGGCGTGTGAGTATGTGGGCCCGGACTAGTTTCTCGAAGCACTTCATGATGATTGGTGTGAGTGCCACCGGGCGGTAGTCGTTTAGGCAGCTCACCGTGCTTTTCTTCGGGACTGGGATGATAGTTGAGGTTTTCAGGCAGGGTGGGACGGTGGCCTGGGACAGGGACTGGTTAAAGATGTTGGTGAAAACCCCGGCCAGCTGGTCGGCGTAGTCTCTCAGCACCCGTCCCAGGACGCCATCCGGCCCGAGGCTTTCCTGGGGTCCACCGCCTTCAGTACGCGTCTCACCTCATGCTCTGTGAGGGTGAGGCTGCTGAGAGCTGGAGAGAGTGGTGTTTGTGTTGCGGTTACCTCCGTTCGCCCCTCGTCGAACCGGGCGTAGAAGGTGTTCAGCTTTCCCGCCAGCAGGGGGTCGTCCTCTGCGGCTGTGAGCCTGTTGGCTCTGAAGTTTGTCATCTGCTGAACCCCCTGCCACATCCGCCTGGAGTCGTTGCTCAGGAGGCATTCCTCAATCTTCTCTCTGTGCTCTGCCTTGGCCGCTTTGATGCCGCGCTTTAGGTTGGCCCTGGTGGAGCTGTACAGAGGTGTGCTCTTCCCTGCGAAGAAGGCGTTGTCCCTCTCGTTGATCAGTTTTTTGGACCTTCCCAGTCATCCATGGCTTCGTGTTGGGGTAGACCCGGACCCGTTTGTCCACGGTGACTGAGTTGGTGCAGTTCACTATGTGGTTCAGAACCGACGACGTGTACTGTTCCAGGTCCTCATGCTCATATTCCTGCCATAGGGTGTCATTTAGGCAGATCTGCAGTGGAGCGGACCCTTCTGGCCAGGTTCTGACAGTCTTAGTGGTGATGGGAGCACTTTTCCCCATTGTAGTGTATGCAGGAATCAGGAGGATTGACACATGGTCAGACATGCCATAAGCGCAGAGGGTAGTGTGTATACGCGGGGAGGGAGTGTTTGGCATGACAGGCTTACGTCACCGGCGGGGACATGGACTCAGTATCAAAACTAACATAAGAAATATTCTCTCTCACTTATAGCCAACAATTACAATGAGCCTACAAACTGAAACACATGTCACTCAAGCATAGCCTACAAGGAAAACACTCTTCTTGTTGACACTCTCACTTTAAAAAAAATGTGGGCGCTGCGCTACGTGTGTCTGCATCACAGAGCCCGGCCAAGTTCAGAACACTGCGCTCTGGGAGCGCTCAGAGATGGGTGCTCTGACTGAAAAGACGGTTTGTCCGAGCGAAATGACCGTTCGTGCATTTACGAACGTACCCGTAATAACACTGCTGACAGCTGTTTTTCATGAGAAAAATACTTAATGCGCGAACGCCCCCCAAGAACACCTCAACGCCCCCCTTTTAAATATATCTGTTCCAGCGCCCCCCGATGTTGTCTGAACGCCTCCTGGGGGGCGGTACCGCCCCCGTTGAGAAACGATGCCTTACAGGAAGGAAAAGGGCCTTCCTTGAGGGCTAGCTTCGCCACTACTGTAGAGACTTACATTTCTCAGTATAACATGATATAAAACCACTACAGAGACACACAAGGTCTCAGCATCCCCCCGTCTGAGGGTGCGGAGCGCTAGTGAGTTCAGGTGAGTTTCGGTTGTCTTATATGACGTGAACTAGTACAAAGCAGAACAAAGTGCTGTGTGACTTTGAGGTCAGAGAGAACATCAGCAGTGCTCTGGCTCGATAGGCACGGACCATAAATATGTGAGAGGCATGAGAGCAGAACAAGACCAGCCCGTGGACAGCCCTACTGCAGCCCTCTGGGACTTCAAAACACTCCTACAAACAGGAGAGAGAGAGGAAGAGAGAGAGAGAAAGAGAGAGAGAGAAAGAGAGAGAGAGAAAGAGAGAGAGAGAAAGAGAGAGAGAGAAAGAGAGAGAGAGAGAGAGAGGTTTTCGCAGAGGGAGGGAGTTTCTCATTTTGTAAAAAATTAAGGACACGTGAGTATAACCCTGTATCTCACTCCAGAACTGCGGACACATCAAGAGTCAGGTTTTTAGAGAGAGAGAGAGAGGGAGGCGGGGGGGGGGGGGGGAGAGATACTGTCCATTGTGGAGAAGAGCATGGAGTCTGCGACTGCACTATTGAGGTTTTCACATTATATTTTTCCATCGAATTTGAGGAGAGGAGAGGTGAGTGTGTGTGAGTGACATTGACTTGGCTACTATTACAGAGGACATGAGAAACCTTGTCACTTTTCCTTCTAGAGTGTTCCACTGTCCGCAGTTCCCCAACCTAACGGATACTCTGCTCCCCATTAATATTGATGCTGTGTGTTGTTGTCAGTGGCACTTGACCCGGTGGTTGGTCCCAGTAAAAAGTGCTTGTTTGTGTAATCTCACTCTGTCATTTATTGATATTTCTCTCGCTCTAGCTCTCATCCTGTTTTTCCTGTCCTTCCTCCTCTCCCTCTCTCACCAGGAAGAGCTCTCGTTACATCCTGCATTGCAGAACACGGATCCAAAGCTCTGATGCATAGTACCGTGGGCCTGTGTGTGTGTGTGTGTGTGTGTGTGTGTGTGTGTGTGTGTGTGTGTGTGTCCTCTGAGCCCCCACAATAGAAACCCAGGTTTGATGTATGGTCTTGTTTCTGTAACTTGGGGATTGAGGCACAAATTGGTTCCCCACTTCAATGTGGAATTCAATTAGAGTGTGCTCCAGCAATTTGCCTCTTTAATTTATTCCCTGTTCCCAGAAAGGCCTGTTTGGGTGCCGGTCTCTCCCAGTAGTGTCCATAAAGAGACATCTAACTGCCAAACCGACTCACATTAGACCAGGTAAAGAGCCCATGGAACAGCCTGTTTGCACATCACTTACTCCGCCCCCGCTGGGTAACGACTACCTCTGCCAAATGAGCATCCTCTTCCTCCACCACTTCCTCCCCCCCCCCATCCACCAACCATCTCCCTCTTCTCCATACATCTCCTTCATCCATCTCTCCTCTTACTGGAGACGGTCATCAGAGGAATGCAGGAACACTTCTTATTGCGGGGGCAAGTTTGAAACCTCAGACACAGCTGCCATGCTCAAGATCTGTGTGTGTGTGAGTGTGCGTGCGTGCGTGTGTGCGTGCCCTCTGCTCCCTCATAATCTAAAAGAGATTGATTATCATCAGTCTGGGCGTTTATGAGTTTAGATTAAAATTATACAAGTGGAAATATACAGCACTATAATTGCATATCACTGTCATTTCTCAATCACATATACCAGTATTAGGTTAGGAAATATGACAGGCATGCTAACATTTAGAAATGTGAATTATTATGTTTGATAACACGCCTCATGTCTCCATCAATGAAGAGTCATGGCCAAACTATGGAGATTTGCAGAAATGGAAATGTTAATTATTTCTAATCCTAATCAAGCAGTGATTCTGTATGCTCGTATGCTCCCATTGCTAGCATGTGCGCACGCACGCACGCATACACGCACGCATGCACGCACGCACGCACGCACGCTCGCACACACATACACACACACACACACACACACCTATGCCTGTAGCAATGTATGGGATTAGCATGTGAGAGTAAATCCCTCTCTCAGGGTTCTGTTTCAAATTGCAAGGACTCATATTTACATATTAATATTTACATATTCAATGCTGCCTTTAAAAGCTATGGCCGTTACCACGTGCATGCATTTGAATATTTTGTGAAGCATATGTTTGGTTAATTGCTTCAGGTTTCGCTTGGAGACAGGGAGGCAAGGAGGGTGATGGAGATGAGAGGGAGGGGTAGAACCAGGAGGGGGAGGGAGAGGGTTGAGGGTGATGGAGATGAGAGGTAGGGGATAAGGGGGAGGGATTCAGTTGTAATTTATGGGGTTTTTTGGTCTCTCAGAACGCTGAAATTCCACCACAGTTGATCACGTTTGGAAGCACATAGGATGAGCTCAGAAGTTACATGTAAAGGAGGTTCAAAGACAAATCTTGCATGAAACTCACACACGAACGCGTACACACACACGCACACTACGCCATATGCGGAACCGGGCACACAGATCCCTGTTTGTGTGTGTGTGTGTGTGTGTGTGTGTGTGTGTGTGAGTGTGTGTGTGTGTGTGTGTGTGTGTGTGAGTGTGTGTGTGTGTGAGTGTGTGTGTGTGCGGATATGATTACAGAGTCTTGTAAAACTGGAGGCTCATTTGCATAAAGCTTGGCAGACATATCTTTGAGGCAATACATGAGATGCCTGGCGAATCAGCTTCAGTCTCAGGATAAACGGCCACTCAGCTTTTAGATGTCAGCTGCTCTGAGTCTTCCATCGCTGTGTATCTCCAAGCTGGTTTGTCCTCTGAGACCATGAACACAGAGCTGCCCAAGCACAGCAGTCAGGCTGCCCTCCTGTATATGAGAGAGACCTTCTGAATGCATTATCTTCACCTACTAGGCTTATCTACGCCTCTGTGGTTCTCCTCTACTCTAAACATGCAGCCATGTCGTGACCTTTAACCCCCTTATTCTACCCCTCAACCCTTCCCTCTCATGTGGACTCCAGAAATAGCTTATTAACAAAATGCAACTCTGCATGTTACACTACCTGATGTAGTGTGTGTGTGTGTGTGTGTGTGTGTGTGTGTGTGTGTGTGTGTGTGTTCAGAATGTAACATCATCAAACTGTGACACAAGTGACACGTATTTCAGTCACCGACACAACAGAGACAGAGACAAGTAACTACAGACAGCATTTTGTCTTAATGTCCCAAACTGCTAGTGTACTAAGTTAGCCATCTTTTAACATGTTATCCCTGTTTTTGTAAGCCACCTAATATCAGAACATTATTAGCATAACATAAATGCCTCATGAGCTTAGTTCAACTGGCTTACCCCATCAGAGCCACAAATATAAGCAGTCCTTGCGCCCATACTTCAGTCTATGTATTTGAGATCAATTTACCAAATGATTGCTTGTTAATATGATTATTGCTTCTTATTACTAGCTAGTGTTTGAATCTCAGATTTCCCCTTAAAATGAGCCATTAAATACATCTAGGCAAAAACTTCAGCGCTTTGATCTCGACAGACAAAGTCATACTGGTGGAACTAGATGGAGACTAGAGGAGAAGGTCTCACTTAGTACACCGGCTGCGTTTCTGCGTTCATATTCACCTTTAGATCAACAGGTTCATTTACCATACAAAGTACTTAAGAGAGAGAGTGCAGTGCCCTGTATTGTGGGATCCCCTGAGGGTATACTGTCAGGTTGGTATACTGTCAGTAGTCAGGTTAATGTTAGAGCTTCATCTAAGTACTACAGTACTGTAGTCCCTAGGGGAAGATGGCCTTGCAGTAACAAACCCATTTAAGTACAATGCCACAGGCCAGAACATAACATAAGCATTGGTGGAGGCTGGTGGAGGTAGAATGGTATGAAACGTGTGTTTGAGACCATTCCTCATTCCATTCCATGCAGTACAATGAGCCCGTCCTCTGATTTCTACCTCCACGAGCCGCTCCTGATAAGCATTATGGGTAGCACTACATTACACCTCAGAATACGTGGGTAATAACATGGTAATAACCATAGTAATTACCAGTAAATACTGGTAGTTACCAGTAACTTGTTTTTACAGGGTAAGGTGACCTGTAGTTTCCATGAAATTATTTTTACATGAAAGATGCTTGAACAGAAAAGGTAGTTACTATGAAATAAGGTGGTAGTTGGAGTTGGAAAATGCTATATTACCTGTTTCTATTTTGTTCTAGCCTTGTACCCTGTCATATCTTTATTTGTTTGTAATTACCATGGTTATTATCATGCTATTACCCACTTATTCCAAGCTGTAATAAATGTATACCGCATTATGTGCTCCTTATTCATTCAAGTTGCTCTGCCATCATCACTGCTAGCAGTTGATGACTAATCCATCTCTCTCTCTCTTTCTGTGTCTGCTCACCTCCACTCGCCGCCGTGACCACATCACACCTGTCCTCCAAAACCTACACTGGCTCCCGGTCAAATACAGGATCCAATTCAAAATCCTACTCACCACTTACAAAGCCATCAACAATCTGGCCCCCTCCTACCTTGCTGACCTCGTCCCCCTCCACACCCCTTCCTGCTGCCTCAGGTCTGCCGACCAAACCACCCTCAAGACCACCAGGACCAAGCTCCGGACCTGGGGTGATAGGATAGGACCTTTTCAGCCGCAGCCCCTGGCTCTGGAACGCCCTCCCCAACCACATCAGACAGGCCAACACCCTGCCAACATTTAAACAGGCCCTCAAAACCCACCTCTTCAAGCTCGCCTTCACCAGTTAACCCCCCCCCCCTCCCCCTCCCCCTTCCCATGTGTTCCCAGACTACCTTAATTATACTTATTTGTTGTTTCTTTTTTATTACTACTCGATCTCTCTCTCTCTCTCTCTCTCTCTCTCTCTCTCTCTCTCTCTCTCTCTCTCTCTCTCTCTCTCTCTCTCTCTCTCTCTCTCTCACACTCTCTCTCTCTCACACTCACACACTCACACACACATCACCTGGTCCAGAATAGCTCTGTAAGTGTTAATTAGGTGTCTGCTTCTGCCCCAAGCATAGAGATGATATCGCTGTCACCACAGTAATGTGACACATAGTGCCCAGAGACCTGTATCATCATAACTGTGTGTGTGTGTGTGTGTGTGTGTGTGTGTGTGTGTGTGTGTGTGTGTGTGCACAGAATACACCGTTTTTATCGGACTAAAGTGGACACAAAAAGCTGTTGTTTTGCCCATGGGCATTTTTTGTTTTGCCCATGGGCATGTTATTTGGTTGTATGGTTTTATACAGTAGGATAGTCCAAACATTGTATAAAAGTATGAAAAATTATGTTGACTCACTGTCTTATACCAACTATAAAGAGATGATGTGAGACACGGTAAACCAAAGCATGCAGACATGTGTCTCATAGATGTTATTTTAGGATCATAGTTAGTGTCATTGTGGCATCATCCCATAATGTCAACCAGACATCTAAACATAACGTTTGCAAGACATTATAATGTTAATGTGCCAGATATGTCAGTTATAATATTAGTACACACTATTCTATTTCAACGTTGCTCTGACCTATTCTAACAAACATTGTATTATGTGACAAAGATTACCTTTGGCTTATTGCAATGTAGTCATTGGAGACTATGTTCCCAAGCAAACATTCACCACACAGACCACATTTTATGTTGGTAAGATATTGAAATGAAAGCTTTGCTTGGATGTGAATTGTAAACTTTGCCTTTGTTACACAATCCTATTCTCCTTTACAAAATGGTAGAGAATAATATTGATCATGCAATGGCTACCATACTACAATGGCTACCATACTGTATACAGTAGATACTGTGTATTGAAGTATGTACACTCAGGTTTGATCTACTGTATACATGTTGCATTGTATTAGAACCCCAGTCTTGATTAGTCACTGGGCTATGGACTGATTAAGGTGTGCTGATATTCATAAAGTGTGTATTCTGCACTCATTACTAATGAACTCAGAACATTATTTGAATACTAAGGTGACCCATTCACCTCATCACTTTATGAGCGTTTAGGAAAAGTCTCTTCAAGACATCTGATTTCAAACCATAACCATAACCAAACAGAAGGCTGTAGTCTACTGAAAGAAGGGTGTCAGCAGGAAGAAAGCATGGAGAGGTGGAGTAGAGCATAGAGGGGAAGGTGTCATACTGGAACATAGATATGACAGGATGAGGTGTGAGGAGAATGCACAGAGTTATGGTGAGGACAGGATGGTGGCAGCCAGAGGAAACATTTGATGCATATATGGCTTCCATGGAGACCAAGGCCTATGGATTAGGAACGGTTTCATGCTGTGTGTGCGTGAGTTTGTGTGTGTGTGTGTGTGTGTGTGTGCGTGTGTGTGTGTGTGTGCGTGTGTGCGACTGAATTAGGGCTGCACGATTTGGGGAAAAAATCGAATTGCGATTATTTGGACAGATATCGCGATTGCGATTAATTTGCGATTATTTTTTTTTCAAATAGCAAAAAAAAAAAAAAAAAAAAAAGGAAGTTTTTGTAAAGTGTGGCCATATCTCCGGCTAGGAAGGTCGTATCAACGTGCAGTTTGTTTGTACGTCTTCAGGGGACTTAGAGGCTCCCTCCTCTAGCACCCCCACAAGTGCTGATATAGGTTTGTGGTGTTGCCTCTGGATGTAGCGACTGTTCCACGACAGGTCGTGCACAACACCTGTTTTTGTTGCACATCAGTCGTCCTAAATCCGAAATACTTCCACACAACAGAAGTGCTGCTTTTCTTCGGGACTAAAACGTCCAACGTTGCTTCTGGTTCTGCTGAAGCCATTATCCACCATGAATGTTGCTAGCTACCGAAACGTGGGCGTTTCACGTGCGATGTTGTTGGTGTGCGTTCATTGACGTTGACGTTCATTGACGTTCACGTCCATTGTTGACGTTCATTGTTGACGTTCATTGACGTTGACGTTCATTGACGTTGAATCCGACGCGCTGTATGACGTATCCCATACGGGTAGTGGTGGTCTAGTGAGTTGGACTTGTGATCGGAAGGTTGTGTGAGTTCAAATCCCGCCTGAAACCACACCACTACTAGTGTGCCCTTGAGTAAGGCACTTAGCCCTCAGTTACTCCAGGGGGAATGTCCCTGTAATTCGTAATTGTAAATCGCTTTGGATTAAAAGCGTCTGCTAAATAGCAAAAAATAAAAAATAAAAAAAATCGCGGGCAAATCGCAGGCTTTGCGATTAGCTAATCGCATCATTTCAAATCGCGATTTCGATTTAAAATCGATTAATCGTGCAGCCCTAGACTGAATGAGAAAGAGAGAGAGGGGAAAAAGAGAGAGTTGGGAGCCGACTCGTACTGTGACAGCGGTGTCCGGGAAACACTCTCTCTGGCAGTTTGATTGGCATCAGAAGATAAAACAGTTCCTTTTTAACAAGCAACTTTCCCACATATTGGCTCTGTGTGGGTGTGTGGGTGTGTGTGAGAGAAATAGGGAGCAGGAGAGACAAAGACAAGAGAGAGGAGAGAGGTTTTTTCCCCCCTTGCCTGTCATTCTGTTTTGATGCTGTGCTGAGCAGGTCTATATTGGGCAATGCGGCTTTGGTTGTAATTTCCTGTTCTCATCCCGGATGGAGATTTTTTTATTGATCTACTGTTTGTGTGTGTGTGTGTGTGTGTGTGTGTGTGTGTGTGTGTGTGTGTGTGTGTGTGTTTGCGGGTGTGTGAGTGTGTGTGTGTGTGTGTGTGTGTGTGTGTGTGTGTGTTTGCGGATGTGTGTGTGTGTGTGTGTGTGTGTGTGTGTGTGTGTGTGTGTGTGTGTGTGTGTGTGTGTGTGGGTGTCTGTGTCTGTGTCTGTATGTGTTTCATTGTGTGCCTCTATTATTACATTTCATCATATTTCTTCCAGATGAGCTTAATATAGGCCACTGATGGCCAGTCTCTGCTAGCTCTTTTAGGGAGGGCCTTTTATAGGAAATTCTTCTAAGGGACACAATGCTGTGGAGTATATACTGTATCTCTGAAGATACATTCTCCCATCAAAACACAGCATTGAGCACTCTCAAAACACACACACACACACACACACACACACACACACACACACGCCATTTATTCACTGCTGAGAGTGAGGAGAATGAGTGACAGAATGGTGACAACCAGAGGAGAAATAAGATGCATACTGTTTATGGCTTTCATGTAGACCAAGGCCTATAGTCAGAAGTCAGTTAGGAAAGGTTTTGTGTGTGTGTGTGTGTGTGTGTGTGTGTGTGTGTGTGTGTGTGTGTGTGTTGTAGGCTGCTGTGTTGTGTCATAAACCTTTATTTATCCAGGGACAACACAGTGAGACCAACGTCTCTTTTGCATGTGCCCCTTATGGGACCTTAAAAAGCAACAAGATCTGAGTGTCTGATCACCACTATGTCACCATGAGAGCAATGATGTGAGGTAAAATGGGAGTTTTAAAATAACTGCTTTACTATACAATTAATATTCAATGATATGCCCTTCTCAAAATCAAAGACTCCCAATCCAACGACTGATACAAAAGACAACGGTGAGTGCAAAAACTACCCCTAGAAATGAACAGCAGAGCAGCGTGATAAGCCTATAGTCTGTGAGTTAGGGATGGTTGTGTGCGTGTGTGTGCCTAGGCATGTGCATGTGTATGTATGTGGTGTAAATGGACATATTATGTAAAAGGTCTGTGGAAGCGTGGATCGTGTTTAGCCTGTGTGTTAATTACTCCAGCAGAGAGAGAGACACACATATACACACACACACACACACACACACACACACACACACATACACACACCTACACACACACACACACACACACACACACACACACACACACACAATTGCGATTTGATAATGAAATTCCTGGATAATTCATGTGCCCGTTGACAGGAGCCCCCATGGTTCCCAGCTTCCTAGGCCATGCATGAGCGCAGACCTATGTCTCTCTGCTCTGCGTGTGAGAGTGTGTGTGTGCGTGTGCGTGTGTGTGTATGTGTACGTGTGTGTGGATCTGGAAGCATAACTCAGGCTAATTAAAAGTCTCTGTTGCCGCCAGCAGGTTCCCGTTCCACACATCAGCCATTCCACTAGAAGAGGGAGCGCTCTCTGAGAGAGGGTTAGCATTGCATGATAATGTTGGACTGCAGTATTGGGCTCTAATATTGAGCAGTAATATTGGTGTTGGGCAGTAATGTGAGGCGGTTGTACTGTGTTCTAGCATTGCCCTAAAGGTCTTACATTGTAGTATGGCGCTGTATTATTTAGCTGAGTTGATTAGTTTGATCTATTTCTTTGCATTGTGAGGCCTCTCTGTAAGACCAGTCTCTATGGCAGGTACATCTTTAGTGTCAGTGATTGTAACCAACCTTGACTAGCCTTGACTATAACAGTAAGTTATCAGGATTTCACCAGACAATCTACTTTTCTCGCTTTAGGAATGAGTAATACAATAACATATACCATATTCTACATACGATACATAGAAAACTTCTGCAAAGCTAGCCTACATTTTCTTTTCTCTAATTATAAACAGATGGTTTGTAGTAGCGGTGGAAGCAGCCCTATTTGCTCCAACTGAACCATAAATGTCATCTAATGAGGATGATTGTGTGCAGTAATTGGTACAAACGACTTTAAATGTCAACACAAGGCAGTCATTAGAGTAACAAAGCAGGAGTGTGTGTGTTTGTGTGTGTGTTTGATTATGTGTGAGAGATAAAAAAGCTGACTATTATTGGTGTGGTTTGAAGTCTGGCACGGGTGATACATTTCCCTTTTCAAAGAAGCTATGGTAGGGAAATTATGTGGTATTGGGGGCATTGTCTTTCGACAGGTGTTGTCATGGTAACATGACTCGAATCATATACCCACCCTCGAGTCAAATACCCACCTTCCAAATTGTGTCAATCTAAGATTTCTTTGCATTTGCCAAAATATAAGACCTGCGACATAGTAGTAGTAGTAGTAGTAGTAGTAGTAGTAGTAGTAGTAGTAGTAGTAGTAGTAGTAGTAGTAGTAGTAGTAGTAGTAGTAGTAGTAGTAGTAGTAGTAGTAGTAGTAGTAGTAGTAGTAGTAGTAGTAGTAGTAGTAGTAGTAGTAGTAGTAGTAGTAGTAGTAGTAGTAGTAGTAGTAGTAGTAGTAGTAGTAGTAGTAGTAGTAGTAGTAGTAGTAGTAGTAGTAGTAGTAGTAGTAGTAGTAGTAGTAGTAGTAGTAGTAGTAGTAGTAGTAGTAGTAGTAGTAGTAGTAGTAGTAGTAGTAGTAGTAGTAGTAGTAGTAGTAGTAGTAGTAGTAGTAGTAGTAGTAGTAGTAGTAGTAGTAGTAGTAGTAGTAGTAGTAGTAGTAGTAGTAGTAGTAGTAGTAGTAGTAGTAGTAGTAGTAGTAGTAGTAGTAGTAGTAGTAGTAGTAGTAGTAGTAGTAGTAGTAGTAGTAGTAGTAGTAGTAGTAGTAGTAGTAGTAGTAGTAGTAGTAGTAGTAGTAGTAGTAGTAGTAGTAGTAGTAGTAGTAGTAGTGGATTTTCTTTTTTTAATCAGTTATGCAATAGTACATTTTAATGAGTTGTTTCGAAACAATTGACTTATATGACATTAAGGTAATGAATAAAGCTGACAACTACAGTAGTAATCTACATCTTTCCTAGCAGGTGGACCTGGTTCAATCTCATTAAAAACAAAACATTACAGATTTAGCTATTCTCAACTCTAAATTAACTGCACTGTTAAAAACACTAGTATTGTAAGACCTCACCTATGTCTCTGCTGCCCTTTTGACCAAAAAAGGTCCTTATGTCCATTTTCTTTTTTTTCCCTGGCATATTTGTGTTACAGCTCACCTATTGAAATTGAGACGATTGACAATATCAAAAACATGCTTGCACCAACGTACTCACACACAAGTTATTGTCACTGGCCCCAATATGGTACAATTATTACAGAAATGATTGAGAATAGAGACATGGTTGACATACTTAAACTAGCTGTTCGCTAACTAGCTTGTTAGAGTTAGCTTCACAATCGCGGGTGACGTTAGGTCAGGTTTTTCACTAAAGTAACATATTAGAACATGTTTGTATTAACACAACATCACATGGACTTGTTCATTAATATGTTACATTTGAACCAACAGTATTATGCCGTTTAAATACAGTTTGTTTAACCCACCTGAATTAACGTGGATCATGGACAATGTTAGTCCGTGGCTTGTTTATTGAGGAACTGTTAAGGCTACTAGCCAGAGCAGAAACCTCGATGTCCCGCTCCACTACAGCGCCTGGCTGGTGGGGTGAGATGGAGCCAGGAGGATTTTGAGTTACCGTTGTGTGGAGTGGATAAAATCACAAAAATGACTTTTAAACCACGTATGGCGAGTGCCATAAATTGCCATACCGAAACGACGCCTATCGAGACACAGAGAGCAGACCACACACGTTTAATGAATGGATTAAAGAGCCGCACACAGACAGGCAAAGAGCCGCATGCGGCTTGTGAGCCGCGGGATGGCCGCCCCTGTATACACCATGGTCTGGGGAGGACCTGACCACTAACCAAGCTATGGTCGTTTTCCTCCTCATTGCCAAACGTAATAAATATTGCACAATCAACTTCAAGACTCCTTAGCTAGTCATACAATCATGTAACTAAGACGTTAGGTGGAGGTGGTTTGAACTGGTTTGACACTGAAACTCATGTCCATCTGTCACATTGTAACCCCCGTCTTTGACAGCTCATATTTTAGGACTACCTTTGATCCTTCCCATAATTGTTTGCATAATTTGTTTGTTTATCAGATGGATCAGTGTGGACGGAGTCCTGCTATCTGCATAAGACAATGGGTATTAGGGGTAATAGTTGTGGAGCACAGCAGATGTGTGTGTATGTATGGATAATACGACTGGATTGTACTACAGAGGGCAGGTATGAAATGTGTCTGAGGACCTGTTTCAGGCTTAGTTTGACATGCATTAAACATGTCTCTGGGGCACATAATACATGTTACAGTATATAGGATGGCATGAACCAATATCATGTAGTATAACTTGTGAATAATAGATGCATGTCTCTCCCCCCCTAATCTCTCTCCCTCCAACCTCTCTCTCTCTCTTGCAGGGGTTACACATACGAAGACTAGGGGTTACGAATGTAACCCAGGTTCTCTGAAGAGACGAGAGGTCCCTAGTTCTCTTTTATATGTAATATATGCCATTTAGCTGCCGCTTTTATCCACACCGACTTACATTGCAGTGAGTGCATACATCGTTCAGTATATACAGTATGGTCCCGACGGGAATAAAACCTACAACCTAAGTGTTGTTAGCACCATGCTCCACCAACTCAACTGAGCCACAGCGGACACTTTTGTCGACTCAGTTTGACCCCTCACTATAGGAACCCTGCACCTCGCCACCGATTGCCAGGTCCGAACAGAAACCCGTATGGATGTGAATATTTACCCTGTCTACATCACACAGTCACTGGTCACATCCAGGCCTGTAAAAACGTACCAACAAGGTATGAGGAGAATCCCAGCTGGCTGCAGCACATACTCTCTCTGAAACAGAGACACCCTTGAATCCATGACACTGTGAGCAAGGGAGGCTGCCATACCAGACAACTCTATGCCTCAACCATGACCCCCACAATCCAATGGGAGAGGCACTGTGCAGACACAGCCATTCCCTTTGCAGGGTTCACAAAGCAGATGATCAACTGATCACAATAATGAACAACGATGTTGTTCTGGCCATGGAAACATGCAGGGCGGGTACTGGACAGAGGGTGTTCATACGCTCCTGCACCAGAGAGGAGAAGGTCAGGGAATGGAAAGGGAGCAGTATGGCAGCAAAACCGTTTGTATCCTTGCGGATTTATTTTTGTGGCTCTGGGAGAACCCTCCTACATAACAGTTGGGCTAAGTTGTAGCTAGCTCCAAAATCACACTACAGTAAGCTTCAGACAGTCAGCAAGTGAAGAGCAGAATGAATAAATGAGAGTGCTATGCATGATCCTTTATAGGCTGGGCACTAGGTACCTGCTAGCGTCCTCAGCCTATACAGGCGTGACAGAATAGGGCTTTCAGCTAATAGGTACACAGTGAGAGGTTGAACCAAGTCGACTGAAAGAGAACCCCTTTAAAACACACACACACACACACACACACACACAAGCATGCATGCATGCACACACATACTCACACACACGTACAAACACACACACAGTAGGTAGCCTAGCTGAATGCAAACACTGGCACCATGTTAGAGCACAGTAAAAGAAAATCTACTAAATGTCAAAGTTCAGATAAAACACACACACCCGCAAGCATGCATGTATGCACACACACAGGCACGCACGCACACACATGCACATACGCACACACACAAACACACACGGTAGGTAGCCTAGAGGTTAGGGAGGCTGGCCAGCAATCCGAAGGTCAGGAGAGAGCTGGATGCGAGCTGGTGACTGGAGGGTTTGCTGGCATCACATCTAAGGTATCCTACCACCACGGCAGTTGTGCCCTTGGGCAAGGTACTTAACCCCAAGCTGCTCCAGGCGCGCTGGTCGGGGGCTGACCCTGTACAATAGAGCCCACAGCTCGGTTCTCCCTAAGAATGTGCTGTGCTGTGTGTGTGCTGTCTCGGGGGGTTGTGCAAAAAGATAATTCCCCTCCGGGGATCAATAAAGTGTACATTATATTATTATTATGATAATTATGATTATTATGATTATTATTATTATTATTATTATTATTACACATGAAACACACACACACACACACACAAACATGCATGCTGTCAAAAGGCTGTATGTGGGAGTAAAGAGCAGATCTTCCCTCTGGGATGTAAGGTACATCATGCATGGCAAGTTACTGTATACAAGAGGGGGAAGGTAGATGTGGTGGTGGAGAGAGACTGAGAGAGAGAGAGATTGCGAGAGAGAAGCATTGAAATGGACTCCCCCTGGGCCTCTTAAACAGACGATAATGGAACTGATCAATTACAGAGAAATCACACATTCCACCATAACTCCACCATTCCATCGTAACCTTACTCACAGAATTTTGGGAAAAAAGCACAGTCCTCTAACTTTGTCTCCACAACCCATTCCTCCACTCATGAATGATTCATTAAGTCTCTCAAGTGATTTACATTTCAATTCATCTTTCGCTTTTCTCAAAGCTAAAATCCTTAATGTCATTTAATTTTTACACTGAATCACATTGAGCACTTGAGTTAATATTTAGACTTGGTATTAGTGGCCATTTTAATTAATCATATCTTAAACCAGGCACCTGGATGGCGGTCGGCTCACTACTGGATCTAATAATGTGTTGTTGTTTTTTAAAGCAACTCTGAACTGAGATCAGTTTACATGCTGAGTATGAATCACGTACAGTACATGAGCCATCTGCTATCTTTCACTGACTGGAGAGGAGCAGGAATGGGCTGACCACCTTGAGATCTATCAGACCCCTGGCACTGAAATACAGGTTTTCCTATGTATTATCTGTGTTATTTCAGTCATGATCCTATATTATAGGGAGGAATAAATGTTCATCTCTTTGTAAGGCCCTTCTCTGTGAGGGTAACAGCCATTTAAATCAGATGCATATGAAGATGTTAATGGTTATGGGAATACTAATGTTATGCATCTTGCCTGTGAAGCAGCGGTGGACTTACCCTATGGGCATGTCTGATTATGTACATAGAGCTCAAAAGTTAAATCTTCAACTCTGGCATTTTCTTTGCCCCCTTGACTCCTAGCTAGACTGCTATCTGACTGCTGGCCTGAGCGCTACCCTGACCTCATAGACCCTGACCCGTAGTGCCATATGCTAATGATGCATCTTACCAATGCTGAATACAAACACTCTGGCACACAGCCATGTTAGCGCAAAGAGAAAAAATGAGCAAAGTGAGAAAAAAATCGACTAAATGTCAAAGTTCAGATGCAAGCCAGACTGTCATAAAGGTGCATATCATTTCTCAAAATTAGATTTTGGGGTTTTCAGAGAAAGACAATGCGAATAAATGACTCTGAATAAAACATTGGGTTCTGTGAGATGTTTTCGTGCATGGAGATGTTTTTGCCTTGAAACAAGGTGCAATGTGGAGTTAAGCAGAGAGAAAGTAGATAGGAAAGTTACTTCTTTTATTCTGTTTCGCCAAAACTCTGAGTCTGTCTAAACTACTCAAACATAAATACAACGTTTCTGGAGTGAATTAATAAGTAATACAGTATTAGCCAAATCTCTCTCTTTCTCCCTGTGATTCCCAACGCTTTAGACATCTCAACTGAACTTAAATAATCTGAAAGAAAGAAAAAATAGACTACAGTAGGAGCCACAACATAGAAAAGGAGTCCAATTGAAGAGATGGTCTTGGTTGAGTGCATTCAATGTTATTCACCCTTGACAGTGTGCTGTTTTAACATAGCTGCTGCTAGCCAGAGCCTCACCACCCTTGGTGCTGCCCTGTAGTAATGTGCCACTGAGTCTCTAAAGGGGTATAGCCCCTCCTAACTAACCCCTGCTATTGTGTTGTGGAAAAGTGGTGTATTATCTGACAGAAGTGCAGGGGTGCCAATATTTTTGTCCATGACTGTATTAGGTAGGAACCCAAAAATGTGTAAGATGTCAAATGATAGATTTATTTTTATTTTATTTATTTATTTATCAGGGACAGTGCACATTAATCAACAAATCAGTTTCCACATCAATGTAAATGCGCCAGAGTTAGCTCATGAGCTAATTTCCATCTGTAGTCCCTGAGCAGGCTATTACAAAATGAATGGTGTAGTGTCATTAAAAACATCAGCAAGCACAACAAAACGACACAACAGGCAATACACTACATATACAATGTAGACAATACAAGACAAAGCAAGACAATACAAGATAAGCAGGCACAGCAAAATGACGCAACATTGCAATACAGTACAAAACGAGATAATACACAGGTACATGACAAAGTGACGAATATAATAAAAACAGTGTTTACGAGGAGTGCTTGAAATGAGTATGATTACTCATGATCACAAATTTGGTTTAGTTTAAGCCACCCCTTAAGTTTAAGTGTAAAAGTTAGAAAGCTATTGCACTCTCTTAGATCAGTAGGAAGGGTATTCCAGTAATGGATGGCTCTGACTGAGAAGACTGTTTGCCCAAACTTACTACGTCTAAATGGTACATCACAGTCTCCTCTAGTAGTTGCCCTTGTTGCCCTGCTATTACTATCCTTCTGAGTTTTACTGACAATGTGAGGCAATTACAACTGGGAGGGTGGGACTGGGAGGGTGGGACTGCATTGGGACTGCATTGACACCAAATCAGAGGCAGAGAGTGAGAGAGAGGCTCTTGACCCCAGCAGGGTTGTGAGTGTGTTGGCAACGTCTTTCTCTCTGTGAGTCCCAGTGTGTGACCTTCACACCACAGTATGAGACCTTAGAGTATCAGCTGCCCTCCAGACGTACACACACACACACACACACACACACACACACACACACACACACATACACACACACACACAGCACATTGCACATACAGTTGCACAGATACAAATATATTCACTGTACACAGGAATACAAAAGCACATATCAAGCCCCAAGTATTCAAGAACACACACATACATAGAATCATACATTCACTTACACAGTACCCCACAACCAACCTCATGGCTGGGTTTCTGCATCAAATCCTGTTAAAGAAACATAGCTGGTTGTGGTTTGTTTTATAACTTCTTTTCATGGCTCGGGGGTTAGATCTGGGTCCATTTCTCCTGTTTTACACCTCATAAATATGGAGGAACAGTTGGTGGAATTGGCCCAGGGGTAGAGCGGTTTGCGGTCGGCTTTTA
>NC_137677.1:14823202-14830702 GCF_963989245.1 Nansenia antarctica | reverse complement strand
CTGCTCTATCGATTCAGTCTGCCAATATGGTTCTGTGTGTGTGTGTGCGTGTGCGTGTGCGTGTGCGTGTCGTGTGTGTGTGTGTGTGTGTGTGTGTGTGTGTGTGTGTGTGTGTGTGTGTGTAGCAGAGAAGACTATTGGGTCTATGTCCGAAGTTGGGATCCCCTCCAGGGTGCACATGTGCCTGGTTTTACCCACAATGCTCGTGGCCTGTGGGCATAAGTCACATGACTAAGTCACAGACTGGCTCCTCGTGGTTTGCTGCCAGACTTCCGTCCTACCTTGTTAATCATGGACAGATGGACGGACGTACAGCGAGGGTGACCGTCGCACTTGCGCCGAGTGTTTCTGACATCTGTTCAGCTTGCCTTGGCCATCTCTCAGCCTCACGGATTAGCCTACTGCACTAAAAAACCTCCAGTAATTCCCTTTGTTCCTCCCTGGTCATTTTACTACTATAGGCTTCTGGATCACCTAGGGAAAAAACATTCTGGGAGTTTTATTGAGCTATTATTCTGACATCCAATCAAAAACAAGTAAGTAATGAGACAGTGAAGCATTTTCTGTTCTTTTAGCTCTTTTAGCAAAAAATTTGGATTTTAAATACATTTAAAATAAAGCAATTACTTTTACAATTGTATAGTACCTAAGTGATTTTAGGCAAAAAGACTTAAAAAAACCCACATAAACAACAACTGAAGGTGCAGTACAGGCCTGGCAGAGCATCATCATGGGCCTCTATGCAAAGGATTTATGTGGAAACGGTTGCGCATGGACAAATCACAGAAAGTGCTTACTCACAAAAATATTCTGATTTACAGTATAACAGAAAGCGTACGCACGTCCCACGTCAGTTTCCCTTTATAAATCACAATCAACTCTAAATTTTGCACACGTGAGCGAGCAAAAGGGTGAGAGTCCCACCCTTTTAACGCCCATGGTTGCATCTAAACGGTCAGTGAAACACCCCTAATTAATATTCATCCATACTGACTGTATGACGACAATTACATTATTTCTACACAATGGTATCAATTTCAAAATGTTTCTCAAGTTTCATCGTTCTGCCATCCTAGTTGCAGTTTCTAATTTCTCCAGGTTGTGTGTGCATGCATGGATCGAAGTGTCTAAGTTAGTTTTTTATAAACCCCAAAGTTTGCTTAGAAAGTGGCGTACATATTATTTTGTGCGTACGCAACGTTTATAAATGAGGCCCCAGAGAAGGACCCAGCATCTGGGGGGTTCAATGTGTCACAGACTTCAGGAAGTTATTGCATAGAAAGGATTGTAGACCAAATATGACACAAGTGCTTAATAGTTTCTGTGCACAAGTGTAGTTTTGAACGTCCAGTTTCCCCAAAGGCCAGCATATCAGTTTACAGTTGGACTTATCTCCATCGCTACAAACAACAAGATGAGTGCTATGCTGCAGGTACGAAAACATAGGAAGTACAATGTACTGTACGTGATTCATACACATTTCAAAGAAGTGTGGGTGGCTCCAGTGAGCACTGCTCTGTGCCACTTTGTTCAAGTTGCTATAACAGCATGTTGAGCTTCCAGCTCGATATGTATCATTTGAATTCCTTTTCCCACTTGCTTTTGGAAGCAGAGGAACAGGCATCAACGATACTGTAACGGTGGACATCGTTCACGTTTATTTTAGGCAGATCTTGAAGACATCTCAAAAGGCGACAATGTTGTGTGTTTTTTTGCGATGGAGACAAGTAAAACTGGATACTGATAAGCTGGCCTTTGGGGAAACCGGACCTTCAAAACTACGACTGCACAGAGCCTATTTGGACATTTCGTAAATCTGTCCCATTTATTTTGGGTACCCTGAAATAGGGGGGTCTATGCATAAAAAAGCTGTAATTTCTGAATGGTAAAACCAATAAGTACACCAATGCCATCAAGTAAAAGCTGATAAACTCTACTTGAACCGTATAGTAATTGTTGAATTATTATAAATTATATTTATATTATAATTATTTTAACAAATCCAAACTTTTGGAGTGTAGAGACAAAAGAATAATAATAAAAACGCTTGCTGTCCCATTACTTATGCAGGGCATTGTAAGTTGTTTTCAAATAAAGAAAAAAACATACCTGCTGTATTATTTTGTATACAATCCTATTCAGACCAAATTCAAATAGGATTGTAGAGGCAAATAGCGGCTATGCTACATTACACATGTTGTCTGATCAGTTAGATGCCACTCACTCCTCTTACTCGTTGACGCACACACACAGATGCACACACACTTGGGGGGGGGGGGGGGGGGAGATAACAGAAAGGAGCCTTTCATTTGTTAACCAGGCCCCTCGTGTCCTGTACATGTCATTCTCAGACTGGAGGTTGGGGAGATCGGGAGAGTTCTGAGTGGCCAATTCAGTCCACTAGGGGGAGACACTGTACCTTATTTTTGGTATCGACTGGTAGTCCCTCCAGCACACAGCTTCAGTACCAGACTGAACAGAACAGGGACGGAGCAGCGAGAGAGGAGGCTGCTTACATGCCGCTGCCGCCCGTGAACTAGTGGCCACTTACGCATTGGTCTGCACTGAGAAACTGGGTCTTTTTTGGCAACGGTTTCAACAGAGGGATTCTAACCATGTATCTGACCGGGGGCGCACTGCTGGTGCTTGGAGCGGCTCTGCAGGTAAGAGCGTCTCTCTCTGCCCTCCGGAGGTGGGGGGCTCGCGCCGGGACGGGGGGCTACAGCGGGTATGCTCTCGGTGGGCGACGATGGAGTAGTACGCGTTTGCTAGACTACCTTTATGCCTTCCATAGACTATTGCATTGTTATCGGACGTTCGTGGGTATGTTTTTAACACCATTGATGGTGGTAGGCCAATAATGCACACTTTGTAGAGTTGTTCGTGTTTATTTCAATAATACCTGAATAGGCGAGACGAGCAAAGCGTTCCCGCGGCAATAAGCTCCGGTAGGCTGCTGCTCTGTCCCCGGTGGTCCCCGGTGGTCCCCCCCCCCCATTTTTTTCTAGCCAGATGAATCGAGCTATAGCCGGACTGTGGTCGATGCATTCTAACGTGCTTGGGAAATAGGCGATCTCGTTTGTGCACTGGCATATATAGGCTATATAAATAGGCTGTCGTGTTTGTTTGTAGACGTTACCAGCCTGCATGTATCATGCGTTTGTATGTGCATGTCCTCTTAATCCGCAAACCTCGGTGTGGTTCAAGTCTAGGGAAATGTAACGGGACGGTGTCCAGACCATGTTTTCTGATGTTTATTATGTTCTATTTGGAACAAAAGCAAATTCCGTTATTTTTTTTAGAGACACGAGGCTGAAGCTCATGTGCAGGATACGGGATGTATCTTATTCGCCAGCTACAGTAACAATGTACAGACATTTAAGTAGCCACCGGACAATCGCCCTGTTTCCGCTCTAAATCGGCTCAGAGGAATGGCTTAAACGGTGTTAATGCACACACACACACACACACACACACACACACGCACACACACACACACACACACACACACACACACACACACACACACGCACACACACACACACGCACACACACACACACACACACACACACACACACACACACACACACACGCACACACACATTGTTTCGTTGTCCGTTGGCTACATATATCCTACCCTAATTTAAGATTACAGTCAAATGACCCTATGACCCGAGAGAACAGTGGCTCACGTCAATCTCGTGGCGAATGTAAAACTGTGGTCTAGTTTGGACTAGACAGTCAGTCAGATATATCATAATGCTGGAATCAGTGGCGTAGCGCAAAATCCCGGGGCCCCCCCGCAAGGTGGCGGCGGGGGCCCTTTCGCAAACGTGCGTTTTTTAGAGGCCGATGCGTTATTGACGTTGCGAAATTTCGCAATATGCACTCTACATTCTAAATGCTTGACTTAGCAAAAGGTACAAACAAGTGAGAGCAATAACTAAAACCAAATGGTAGACTACATCAGTAGAATGTATTATAAGTAGAAAAGTACTAGCTTTATTTCTTTTTTAGACACTTTGACACTTTTTTTTCAAAGTGTGGTGTGCATAGCAGCGTGATATCTGTAAACATACAAGCTGTAGACTCTCCGCTAAGGGTTGCCAGATGGGATTGAGAATTTCCAACCTAACCAATCTAAAAACTTCTAAATCCACCAAAAACCAGCCCATCTGGCAACCCTGTCTCCGCTGCATCAGAGTCTACTTGTTGCGTAAAATTGGCCATGGTTAGTCAAATCCTTTGTTGGACATCTCGTTTCTTAAGTCCTGGTATATTGTGGCATGTCTTTACTGTTTGCCATCTGGTCTAGGAATACCCAGGGAGACGCAGACAGCAGAAGTAGAATAGAATAGTAGAATAGAAAAAGAAACAGCTATATATAGCCTAACCATGCTGAATTATGTACCTGTATGATGCACTGACAGCCTGTGACTGTGAACCTGGCCGGACCCTGCCCTTCTGCCTGAGTTTGAGTATGATGCTGCCCAAATAAATGTTATTGTTTAGTGCTGTACGCTTTCGTGGTATTATATTGTGTGAATTATCATCTGTATGTTGTTTTTCTTTCACTCGACTAACCGCCGAGATAATACTTGAGACATGTACTTCCGTAAACATAAATTTTTATTTGATTTTTTTACAATATCGGACCGACAGTCCCACATATAGCGGCTATAATGTCCGAATAGAGAATCTACCACCACCTAAAGAATGCTTATTGTACTTTGTATTGTATTTTCGCTTGCTCATTTTCCTTGTGTCTCGCTGCCTACGTGTGACGTCAAAGTCATGTTGCTATTGGATACGGCTAACTATGTATATATTTTTTAAATATAGGCCTATATATTAAAATTAAGGTTGACACAATGAAGGGCCACTTATTTTCTTTGTTTTATATTTTTTTTAATTATAAAAAAAATAAAAATACATTTGGATCCAATGTTAGGGGGCCCCCTAGTGGCTGGGGCCCCCCCGCGGTGCGTCGCTTGCGGGCCCGTCCGCTACGCCACTGGCTGGAATGGGGATGATGTTGAATTATTGTCGCCTGCTGCCACACAAACACGTTGACAAATCGCCACGCGATGATGTCAGTGCGTAAATCCTCAGGGACAGGGACCATACCTATACCATACCTAATTCACCTGAGTTTGCATGGAAAGACAACCTCCACCTTTCCAGCCCGCTCATCGGTTTAGTTTATTTATTTATTTTTTGCAACAGCCAGACTATTTAGCATTGCGTCTTGGTCCCCGGTAGTTATTGTTTATTGACGCTGTTATGATATTTATCAAGAGGGTGGAGGAGGAGGACGGAGGAGGAGAGCTAGAACAGCAGGTTTTTTTTTGATGACAAAGTATAATATGAGGACATACATGAAAGCAGAAATATGATTGTTGACTGGACTTTAAATGGCATACATAGGCCTACCCATAGGAGGTGGTAATAGTAGTTTAGGTTCCATCATGGATAGTCAAAGAGTAACTGATTATCACCTACAGTGATAGCACCTACAGACACAGGGGAAGGGTGTTGGCTCACAACCCGATGATGTGTCAGAGAGGGTCCTGTTGTGCCATAGGCAAACAGAGTGTGTGTGGGTTAGTTATGTTTGGCCCGGTTTTCGGACAGGTTCTCTCTCTCTAGCTATATGATGACATTTCAAACTTTAAAAATGCATTATGCATCTACTTTGTAGTAATAATCAACCAATCGAGCACAACTTGATAGGTGAAAGCAAACGGTTCCATTATATACAGATTTCACCAATCCAGTCCTGTCAGATCAGTGATAATGGATGAAGGAGGGAGATGGATTTGTAATAACTGCCTTCATAACAACAGCAGATGCCATTGTGCTGGGGGGAGGGGTGTGAGAGAGAGAGAGAGAGAGAGAGAGAGAGAGAGAGAGAGAGAGAGAGAGGTGCATACTGCATGTCAGGGGGGACAAGCAGACTAATGTCTAGACACTAATCTAGACGCGATGCTCTTCTTTGACCCAGTTATTAATATTGCAGTTAAAACTCATGCCCAATGCATCAAATACTTTGATAATGTATCTTCACTATGTTTAATAGTATTGGCTGCATATTATGTTAGTTAGAGTAGTTTTTGTGGTTACTTTTTGTGATGGGCTATTTGTTATTGTATCACTATAACCTACTGTATGCCATATTATTAATTGTTATTCACATTCTGATATCCTCTGTGCTCTCCAGGTCGCTGTGCGAGGCAGAGAGGCCGTGAGGTTGTTGCCGATCAGGCCGGGCTCATTGGTGTGCACACGAGGGTTCTCCCAGGAGGAGTACAGCGTTGCCATCGAGGAGGAACTGAGGGAGGGACAGCCTATCATCAATGGTCAGTTCGACACACACACACACACACACACACACACACACACACAGAAACACACACACACACACACACAAACACAGGTTTATACAAGCCTTTGGGTGGGGAATATTTTTGAGAGGTAATGTTTCGCTGATGCTGTGATGCATGCTGTGATGTTTTGTGCACAGCTGAGGTTGGGTGAGTGTTGTAGTCAGTGGATTGGATTTGCACCATCATGAGGAAGTCTAAGTCACAAGCAGTAGGTGTTCCCCCCACACACTTCACACACAGTGATGATGACACACATTAAGATCCATAGCATTGATCTGGCCAACCTGTATCCATCCCCTGATCAATAGGCTGTAGAGAGACCAGGGGTGTGTGTGTGTGTGTGTGTGTGTGTGTGTGTGTGTGAGCCATGGTGTGAACACTGGATGAGGGTGTTACTGAGCCGTGTGCTGTTGACAGTGGCAGAGGCATTACCTAACAGTGTGAACAGCTGTTTTTAGGTTGGCTTCTAGAGCCTGTGTGTTTGGGTGGTTTCAGGATTTACTTAACTGCACATGCGCACAAACAGACACACACACACACACACACACACACACACACACACACAGATATGTGCTTTGTGTTAAAAGATTAGCCATTAGCATTTAGTCATGTCTTATCTACACATGCATACACACACACACACACACACACACACACACACACACCACACACACACACACACACACACACACACACACACACACACACACACACACACACACACACCAGGATGCCTTGTTGGCATGTTTAAATTTGAGTGATATCCAATATTCATGATATTTAAACCTCTGGAATATCCAGTATGCTTTACCTCTGTCTAGTATGCCATCATGTAGAAAGCCAATGCTCAGGGAGGAGGGCCGTAGAATTGTGTCAACCAATCACAGTGGTTTATTCAGACAGAGAGGGGACTAGTCTGCTTCTGTTAGTGAGATTGCCTTCAACAATTCTGTGTGTGTGTGTGTGTGTGTGTGTGAATGTGTGTGTGTGAATGTGTGCGTCTGTGCGCATGTGTGGTGTTTGTGTGGTGTGTGTGTATGGTATGCTTGCGTGCAAATGTGTGGTGTGTGTGTGGTGTGTACTCTACATGTGGTTCAGTGGCTCTGTATACGC
>NC_137677.1:14810702-14815702 GCF_963989245.1 Nansenia antarctica | reverse complement strand
CCCCCTACCTCCTCCCCTACCTCCTCCCCTACCTACTCCCCTACCTCCTCCCCTACCTCCACCCCTACCTACCCCCTACCTCCTCCCCTACCTCCTCCCCTACCTCCTCCCCTACCTCCTCCCCTACCTCCTCCCCTACCTCCTCCCCTACCTACTCCCCTACCTCCTCCCCTACCTCCTCCCCTACCTCCTCCCCTACCTCCTCCCCTACCTCCTCCCCTACCTCCCCCCCTACCTCCTCCCCTACCTCCTCCCCTACCTACCCCCCTACCTCCTCCCCTACCTCCTCCCCTACCTCCTCCCCTACCTCCTCCCCTACCTCCTCCCCTACCTCCTCCCCTACCTACCCCCCTACCTCCTCCCCTACCTCCTCCCCTACCTCCTCCCCTACCTCCTCCCCTACCTCCTCCCCTACCTACCCCCCTACCTCCTCCCCTACCTCCTCCCCTACCTCCTCCCCTACCTCCTCCCCTACCTCCTCCCCTACCTCCTCCCCTACCTCCTCCCCTACCTACTCCCCTACCTCCTCCCCTACCTACCCCCCTACCTCCTCCCCTACCTCCTCCCCTACCTCCTCCCCTACCTCCTCCCCTACCTCCTCCCCTACCTCCTCCCCTACCTACTCCCCTACCTCCTCCCCTACCTCCTCCCCTACCTCCTCCCCTACCTCCTCCCCTACCTACTCCCCTACCTCCTCCCCTACCTACTCCCCTACCTCCTCCCCTACCTCCTCCCCTACCTACCCCCCTACCTCCTCCCCTACCTCCTCCCCTACCTCCTCCCCTACCTACTCCCCTACTTCCTCCCCTACCTCCTCCCCTACCTCCTCCCCTACCTCCTCCCCTACCTCCTCCCCTACCTCCTCCCCTACCTACTCCCCTACCTCCTCCCCTACCTCCTCCCCTACCTCCTCCCCTACCTCCTCCCCTACCTACTCCCCTACCTCCTCCCCTACCTACTCCCCTACCTCCTCCCCTACCTCCTCCCCTACCTACCCCCCTACCTCCTCCCCTACCTCCTTCCCTACCTCCTCCCCTACCTCCTCCCCTACCTCCTCCCCTACCTCCTCCCCTACCTCCTCCCCTACCTCCTCCCCTACCTACTCCCCTACCTCCTCCCCTACCTCCTCCCCTACCTCCTCCCCTACCTCCTCCCCTACCTCCTCCCCTACCTCCTCCCCTACCTACTCCCCTACCTCCTCCCCTACCTACCCCCCTACCTACCCCCCTACCTCCTCCCCTACTTCCTCCCCTACCTCCTCCCCTACCTACCCCCCTACCTCCTCCCCTACTTCCTCCCCTACCTCCTCCCCTACCTACCCCCCTACCTCCTCCCCTACTTCCTCCCCTACCTCCTCCCCTACTTCCTCCCCTACCTCCTCCCCTACCTCCTCCCCTACCTACTCCCCTACCTCCTCCCCTACCTACCCCCATACCTCCTCCCCTACTTCCTCCCCTACCTCCTCCCCTACTTCCTCCCCTACCTCCTCCCCTACCTACCCCCCTACCTACTCCCCTACCTCCTCCCCTACCTCCTCCCCTACCTCCTCCCCTACCTACTCCCCTACCTCCTCCCCTACTTCCTCCCCTACCTCCTCCCCTACTTCCTCCCCTACCTACCCCCCTACCTCCTCCCCTACCTCCTCCCCTACCTCCTCCCCTACCTACTCCCCTACCTCCTCCCCTACCTACTCCCCTACCTCCTCCCCTACCTCCTCCCCTACCTACTCCCCTACCTCCTCCCCTACTTCCTCCCCTACCTCCTCCCCTACTTCCTCCCCTACCTACCCCCCTACCTCCTCCCCTACCTCCTCCCCTACCTCCTCCCCTACCTACCCCCCTACCTCCTCCCCTACCTCCTCCCCTACCTACTCCCCTACCTCCTCCCCTACCTACTCCCCTACCTCCTCCCCTACCTACTCCCCTACCTCCTCCCCTACCTACCCCCCTACCTCCTCCCCTACCTACCCCCCTACCTCCCCCCCTACCTCCTCCCCTACCTCCTCCCCTACCTACCCCCCTACCTCCTCCCCTACTTCCTCCCCTACCTACTCCCCTACCTCCTCCCCTACCTCCTCCCCTACCTCCTCCCCTACCTCCTCCCCTACTTCCTCCCCTACCTACTCCCCTACCTCCTCCCCTACCTCCTCCCCTACCTACTCCCCTACCTCCTCCCCTACCCCTTCCCCTACCTCCTCCCCTACCTCCTCCCCTACCTACCCCCCTACCTCCTCCCCTACCTCCTCCCCTACCTACCCCCCTACCTCCTCCCCTACCTCCTCCCCTACCTCCTCCCCTACTTCCTCCCCTACCTCCTCCCCTACCTACCCCCCTACCTCCTCCCCTACTTCCTCCCCTACCTCCTCCCCTACCTCCTCCCCTACCTCCTCCCCTACCTCCCCCCCTACCTCCTCCCCTACTTCCTCCCCTACCTCCTCCCCTACCTCCTCCCCTACCTACCCCCCTACCTCCTCCCCTACCTACCCCCCTACCTCCTCCCCTACCTACTCCCCTACCTCCTCCCCTACCTCCTCCCCTACCTACCCCCCTACCTCCTCCCCTACCCCTTCCCCTACCTCCTCCCCTACCTCCTCCCCTACCTACCCCCCTACCTCCTCCCCTACCTCCTCCCCTACCCCTTCCCCTACCTCCTCCCCTACCTCCTCCCCTACCTACCCCCCTACCTCCTCCCCTACCTACCCCCCTACCTACTCCCCTACCTCCTCCCCTACCCCTTCCCCTACCTCCTCCCCTACCTCCTCCCCTACCTACCCCCCTACCTCCTCCCCTACCTACCCCCCTACCTCCTCCCCTACCTCCTCCCCTACCTACTCCCCTACCTCCTCCCCTACCTCCTCCCCTACCTCCTCCCCTACCTACTCCCCTACCTCCTCCCCTACCTCCTCCCCTACCTCCTCCCCTACCTACTCCCCTACCTCCTCCCCTACCTCCTCCCCTACCTCCTCCCCTACTTCCTCCCCTACCCCTTCCCCTACCTCCTCCCCTACCTCCTCCCCTACCTCCTCCCCTACCTCCTCCCCTACCTCCCCCCCTACCTCCTCCCCTACCTACCCCCCTACCTCCTCCCCTACCTACTCCCCTACCTCCTCCCTACCTCCTCCCCTACCTACTCCCCTACCTCCTCCCCTACCTCCTCCCCTACCTACCCCCCTACCTCCTCCCCTACCTCCTCCCCTACCTCCTCCCCTACCTCCTCCCCTACCTCCTCCCCTACCTCCTCCCCTACCTCCTCCCCTACCTACTCCCCTACCTCCTCCCCTACCTCCTCCCCTACCTCCTCCCCTACCTCCTCCCCTACCTACTCCCCTACCTCCTCCCCTACCTACCCCCCTACCTCCTCCCCTACCTCCTCCCCTACCTCCTCCCCTACCTCCTCCCCTACCTCCTCCCCTACCTCCTCCCCTACCTACCCCCTACCTCCTCCCCTACCTCCTCCCCTACCTCCTCCCCTACCTCCTCCCCTGGTGTGTATGTGTGTCTCTTATTCTCTCTGTATGGTTGTCTAAACACTGACATTAAATGTCAATGACTTTATTACTTTATCCTTACTTTATATTACTTATTTTGCTTAACTCTATTATTGTGATTTTGTACCTTGCTTCAATGCCAATGTTGAAGAAACTAGCTACTTCACTACTTGTGCATTGGATATAATAAAAGAGATTCTGATTCTGATTCTGATTCAAAACATGCTTTATTCATACTGTAGCAGGTGTTCCGTTCAAAATAACCTTGTCTGATCTTTGCTGTTTTCGCCTGCCTCGATAAACCCACATAATCCATGATGTGTGTTAGCCTGTGTTTACACACACACACACACACACACACACACACACACACACACACACACACACACACACTCACAGTTGTGTTTTAATGGTGGAGTGTGCAAATAGCAGGCAGTGATAATGACCTGGTGGAGGCTCTTCAGTGGAGCTCCTATTCTAAATGATTTATTTCCCTTCTGTGGGAGGATGTATTCATCAGCCTCCTCGTCAGCCTCTTCACATGCTAATGTAGCAGGGTGTGTAATGCAGCTTTATTGTAACGTCCCGACACTCACAACCAACCCATCTGGCTACAGTATCCCACACCATCGTTTTTCAGCCACTCAGTCACAGTGTGTGTGTGTGTGCGTGTGTGCGTGTGTGTGTGTTCGTCTCTACGTGAGGGGTCACTGCCCCCTAAGGGGATGTTAATTGGCACCATATTGGCTTTTCAGGGCGTGGCCGATTGATTTGACATGGTTTCCGTGTTTTTATGTGTCATAGGAGCTGGTAGTGAATGATGGAGTCACAGCCCCTCCCCCGCCAAAGCCAAAGCCCAACCCCGCCCCTAGGGCCAGAGAAAAGCATTGCATTCGTAGGATGGGGGGTTGTCAGGGGTGACCCAAGCAGCGCTAGGCAACCATCTCTCTCAGCTTGGGTGTGTTTCTGGCTGAAGCAAGGTGACGAAACTAATGAGCGGGGTTTGAACAGGGGATTGGAGTGCTAAAGACAGGTTTACTGGTTGTGACAGGTTTACTGGTTGTGACAGGTTTACTGGTTGTGACTTTGTGGTTTTAACTGCCTTTAGCCAGACACTGGATTATAAACATCATTATGTTGTTTTGACAAAACCAAGCTTGGCCAGTCTTACAGATTTAATCTGAATTAAATTAGAATCAAGCCCATATCATTGTGTGTGTGGTTATGAGTAGGGTTGGGTATCGTTTGGTTTTAACCGATACTTTTAAAACGGTACCGGTACCAAAATCAATACTTTTGATACTTTTTAAGATATATATATATATATACAGTATATATAGCAGTGTTTCCCCTAGGTTTGCTGCCTTGGGGGGGGTGGCATGGACCCCCCCCCCCCCCTCTCTCTCTCTGGTGAGCCGACTCCATCCTGCTCTCTCTCCTTCTCTCCCTCTCTATCCTCCTCCTCTCTCCCTCTTTTGCAGTCAACCAAAAGGCAAACATAACAACCAGAGTA
>NC_137677.1:14800702-14805702 GCF_963989245.1 Nansenia antarctica | reverse complement strand
GATCGATGCCTGTGTGTTGGCTCCCACAGACCCAGTTTGCTGGCTGACAGCTCCTAGTGTCTCTGGCAGTGACCTGCAGCCTCATTCTCCTGACTGCTATTTTTTCGCTTATCCTTGACCCCCCATACAGATGCTTGTTGGTAATATGATCGCTCTTGTCGATGTTTAGTACTGCACGCAGCATTCTGGTGTAGCACCCATCTAGGGACTTCTGCAGGGGTAGGCTTCAGGGTCCAGCATTCACAGCCGTATAGGAGAACGGACTCTACCGTTGCATAGAAGAAGCTGAGTTTGATTTGTCATGGGAGGTTGGAATGCCACACACTGTTCATGCCGTTCATGGCCCTCCATGCAAGTGCCTTCCTCACTTTAAGGTCTTGCTCGGACGAGTTGACCCATGAGCCCAGGTATTTTAAGTCTTTGACTTTCAGAGCAATGCCTCCTGTTGTTATTAGAGGTGGATGGTCTGAGAGGATGTTATAGGTGATAACCTTGGTTTTCTTGGCATTTAGCCGAAGGCCAACCTTGGCACACTCTGACTCCACTCTGCACAAGAGCTCCTGTGCTTGCTCTAAGTCATCGTTTCTCAACGGGGGCGGTACCGCCCCCCAGGGGGCGTTCAGACAGCATCGGGGGGCGCTGGAACAAATTTGCTTTGTTCCAGCGCAAATATTTGCAGAGCTCTGAACTTTGGAACTTTGTTAAGTTTTGATATGAGAAATTCCACTGACAGATTCGAACTAAGTGGTCAGTTTATGAAAATAATACCTTAGAATACTACATAAAATATTTAAATAATAGCCCCCTAGCGTTTGCCGCCATATTGTGACACCACCCCCCCAAAGTTCAATCAAAAATTATTATTAGCATCATAAAACAGCAATTTGGCGAAATGCAACACCAGCACACTTAAAAAACTAACAATGTTGTAATGTAATGTACAGTTTCGTAGCCTACTGTTTGTTCTGCACCGGACATGTGTGAAATTGCTGATGTTCCGTAGCAGTCTGTTTGTATTCTCTGATCTTGTCTGAGTTTGTTTAACACTCATAAACAGCATTTTTATTCACATTCACATGGCTTTTCTGCTCTCTAAAACTAATGGTAAACTAATGATAATGATATTCCAACTGCCCAGTTAAATCCAATCTATTATTTGGCATTCAGTGACATGCTTTTTAAAAGATATAACACAGAATATTAGTCAACATTCAGAAAACAAGCCTACTTTTTTTGATGGGGGGGGCGGTAAGAGACCTGGATAATGGACAGGGGGGCGCTGGCCCAAAAAAGGTTGAGAACCACTGGTCTAAGAGGTCGGAGAGCAGGCTGATGTCGTCCGCGTAGTCCAGGTCCGTTAGGACTACGGCGGGGTGTCGTCTTGACCTCCTAGGTGTTATAGTGAGGCCGAGTTCTTGCTCCCTGCACTTCCTGAGTGCATAGTCTAGGACTATGATGAAGAGGAAGGGGGCTAGGGTGTCCCCAGTAAGGATGTCAAATCCTCACTGTTGCCGTCTGGGGTCATCACCTTGGCTCTTGTACCTGTGTACATGGTCTCTATGGAGACCGGAGTAGATTGGGAAGGACACTGTAGGCCTTAAGTATCCTCATCATTGAGCCTCTGTGTATCGAGTCAAATGCCTTTTTGAAGTGGATGAAGCACAGTACCGCAGTCAGGTTGTTCTTTCTCACCTCCTCGATGATTCTCCTTAATAATAATAATAATAATAATAATAATAATAATAATAATAATAACAACTTTATTTGTATAGTGCTTTTCCTGCAAACGTTGCAGCTCAAAGTGCTTTAATCATTATATAATCTTAATTTAATTATTTTGTAATTTAAATGCAATATTAAAAGGATGGGATTTTATCATCTTAATTCAATTATTAAGTCATTTAAAGGCAATATTAAAAAGATGGGTTTTTAGTCTTGACTTGAACATATATGCTGAGGTTGCATCCCTAATGTAAACTGGCAGTGCATTCCACAATTTGGGTGCATAAAATGAGAATGCAGCCTCACCAAATCTCTTCTTTTGTACATGTGGTACATAGAGAAAACCAGCGTCAGAAGACCTGAGAGCTCTATTGGGCTGATATGCTAGCAAAAGGTCTTTCAAATATTCTGGTGCTATGCCAGTGAGAGCTTTAGGCCAAGATTAGAGGACCTTGAGGACCACCTTAAGGCCAAGATCTGGGCCACGGTGGTCCTCTCCTCTCGAAAACCATTGTGCGTTCCCTCAGGTGAGGGTCGATGTCGCACCGTATCCGGTTGAGTATCATCTGATTGTACATCTTCGCAATGATTACATATCAGACTGATCGGCCTCGGTAGTTGTCTGGTTTGGAGAGATCTCCGGATTGAGCCACTGGGATGATGTTAGAGAGAGACCACCACATATCAGGCTGGTTGTTTTTCATCAGAGCAAGGTTGCAAAACTCCAGGATGATGTCATCAAGATCACAGTTCTTAAGGGTATAAAACGGTCTTGTCTCGTTGCGATCTTTGGTCTGAACTGGCCTTAAGAGCCCCCCCCATCCCTACACTCTTTATATAGGTCAAACAAAAGCCCACCAGGCATGTAGCCTGGAGTGTATTCTGTATCAGGGTTGTGATATGGGGGATGTTTGTTATTAGGCCTTTCTCTGAGGTTGTGTAGCCTATCGATTTGAACACAAGAGCATATTGATTTTGTTGACTGTTGTGTAGAATATTGCAAACATGTATTGTGGACATTCTGCCCCAGTTCCTCCACATGGGGGGATGAGTATTGGAGGACCGGGGAGGATGAGATGGCAGCGCTTTGTTTTAGCACCATGTAGCTTTCAGCACATCTGCATGTATGATTCATGAGCTTACACTGTCTTGCCAGAGAGAGAGATGTCCTCTGAGAGATACACTCAAAGTGTGTGTGTGTGTGTGTGTGTGTGTGTGTGTGTGTGTGTGTGTGTGTGTGTGTGTGTGTGTGTGTGCGTGTGCGTGTGCGTGTTTGTGAATCCTTTCACTGGTTATGTGTTTGTTGTGTTAAGAGTGAACTCTGATATAGTGTGTCATTTTTAGGTCACACACACGCCTTTACCTGGACAGAGTCGTTTTAGCACTCTTCACACTCTTCCTCCTCCACATCCACAGTGGCATTCTTGTTTACCTTTCTACCTCTCTCTCTCCCTCTCTGTCTGTCTCTCTATTCCCCCTAGCTAGAGTTGAGTTAGCATTGTATGCCCACTGAGTTGGGGCTAATCTTGTAATGTGCGGGTGACATTTTCCTCTGAGTACGTGGTCTGTTCAAATAACAGATAGCGCCATAAACGTCTCAGTTAAACATCACTACACAGCAGAATACTCTTGGTTCTGTCTTAAAAATGGGTTTGTGATTTTTTTCAGGAATAGGACCAATAGATTTACTATGTGAGCAGCTCCCATTTCTCTCAATTTCTACCACAGAGGTGCATCATGGGAAGTGTGGTCTGGTGACACTATGAGTAGGACTACTATTAGGCTGCCTAGCCAGGCAGCCCCCTTGCTGAGACATGGACGGCCATTGATCTCCTCTCTAATGGGCCTTTAATGGGCAAGATGCTTTAATTGGGTCTGGGATCATTGTTATGGTTTATTGGGAGCTCCTTGGGCTGTACAGCTTATACAAGTCGTTTTGTTTTACACACACACACACACACACACACACACACACACACACACAATGGTCTGTACAGATATCCTGATGTCTTTTGTAGTCTCTTCGCCACGTGACATTCTCACGCTGACCTCTCTCTCCTCTCTCTCTCTCACTCTCGCTCTCGCTCTCTCTCTCTCTCTCTCTCTCTCTCTCTCTCTCTCTCTCTCTCTCTCTCTCTCTCTCTCTCTCTCTCTCTCTCTCTCTCTCTCTCTCTCTCTCTCTCTCTCTCTCTCTCTCTTTCTTACAGTGAGCTTTGTGGACTGTAGCAGCGCTGGCCGGGTGCTGTTTGAGTTGGGTGACGCGACAGACTTCCGTGTGAGTGAGGAGGGCGTGGTTTACGCCCGCCACAGTCTCTGGGTGGCAGACAGGAAGGGGGCGTTCCTGGTTGTCCGAGCTCGGGATCCGGAGTCCAAGGAGGAGTGGAAGACACGAGTGCACATCATCCCCCTGACTGGCGGACAGTCATTGGAACACCAACACAATAGACAGGTACGGAGGACAGAGGAGGACATTAGTCGTAGTAGTAGTCGTTGTTTATTTCGGTCCATTTTTGTGTATGAGGTTAGAGAGGCCAGCTAACAATCGTAAGGTCGCTCGTTCAATCCCCGCCTCAGGAGGAAGTTGCATGTGCCCTTGAGCAAGGCACTTAACCCCTAATTGCTCCAGGGGTGCCGACTATGTCTGACCCTATGCCTAGAGCAAAAAATACCAAATTCCACTGACTGACAAGTTGATTGCATGGCAGTAAAACAATTATTCTTATATTATTAATTATGAACCTAGAAAACACATATCAATAAGGCATTAAATAAAATGTAAAAAACAAAAACAAAAACAAAAAAAGGTTGAAAAGGTGTAGGCTATAGCAATAGCTTGTTTTACCTACCCTCGCCTACCCCGTTCATTCTCATTCTCACGTAGTCATTCAGCTTCATTAATGTTACATTTTACTACGAGCAACTCAAAGACCACAGGCCGCTGTGCAGCCACGCCTGGCCAGTGAAGTGATGCTACAGCAGAGGAGACAGTTCAGACTACAGCGTAGCCTCTGGTGCTGTGGTGTGTGAATTAGAGCGATGCAGCGTGTTCTTTTATACACGTGAAAAGCCAGTAAAGAGACGTTCCGCTGGCCTTTTCTCTTCTCCCGATAAACATTTCTCCAGAAATATCCACAGTGCCTTATGCTGAGCGAGGCCATTAGAGCCTCTCTGCCTTCTGTGCGAACAAGAGAAACACAGAGAGAAGAAAGCTGTTAAAAAGGCCCGCGAATAGGAATCTGTGAATAAGCTATGAAAGCTAATGAGTGGGATGTGAGCCA
>NC_137677.1:14793202-14798202 GCF_963989245.1 Nansenia antarctica | reverse complement strand
CACACACACACACACACAGGCACAGTTCAGAGACCAGCACTCAGGGGAACTGGTCAGAGTAATAAACACACACATACACACACACACATACACACACACACACACACACACACACACACGCATACACACACACACACACGCACATACACACACACACACACACACACACACGCACGCACACACACACACACACACGCACGCACACACACACACATACACACTGGAACCTTACCCAGCGGAGTCGTAGTAATCAGAGTAAGACCGATACACACACACTTTCAAGCAGTCATCTGGTCAGTGAAAAGGAATCTCACTGGATTGTGTACAGTGTGTATACTGTAGGTCTCTGTGTGTATGTATATAGAGTTAACGTTGTAAGCTTACATACACCTTAGCCAAATACATTTAAACTCAGTTTTCCACAATTCCTGACATCCAATCCTAGTAAACATTCCATGCCTTAGGTCAGTTAGGATCACAACCTTATTTTAAGAATGATTTATTTCAGCTTTTGTTTCTTTCATCAAATTCCCAGCGGGTCAGAAGTTTACATACACTTTAGTATTTGGTAGTGTTGCCATTAAATGGCTTTTACTTGGGTCAAACGTTTCGGGTAGCCTTCCACAAGCTTCTCACAACAAGTTGGTGGAATTCTGGCCCTTCCTTCTGACAGAGCTGGTCTAACTGAGTCAGGTGTGTAAGGCCTCCATGCTACATTTTCTGTAAGATTGAGGCCAGATTGAGGTTACTTTGTGATGACCATTTTGCCACAACTTTGGGAGTATGCTTGGGGTAATTGTCCATTTGGAAGACCCATGTGCTACCAAGCTTTAAGTTCCTGGCTGATGTATTGAGATGGTGCTTCAATATATTATATCATCATATCATTTTCCTGCCTCTTGATGCCATCTATTTTGTGAAGTGCACCAGTCGCTCCTGCAGCAAAACATCCCCACAACATGTTGCTGCCACCCCTGTGCTTCACGGTTGGGATGGTGTTCTTCGGCTTGCAAGCCTTCTCGTTTTCCTCCAAACATACCAATGGTCATTATGGCCAAACGGTTACATTTTTGATTCATCAGACCTGGGGACATTTGTCCAAAAAGTAAGACCTCTGTCCTCATGTGCAGTGATGTCAATCAGAAGCTTCAAAGCCATGACATCATTTTCTGGAATTGTCCAAGCTGTTTAAAGGCACAGTCTACTTAGTGTATGTAAACTTCTGACCAACTGGTATTGTGATATAGTGAATTATAAGTGAAATAATCTGTCTGTAAACAATTGTTGGAAAAATAGTTTTTTTTAACATGAAATCTCTGGAGTGGTTAAATAATGACTTTTAATAACTTCAGCCTAAGTGTATGTAAACTTCATGTAGACTTCAACTGTATACAGTGTAAATGTGTGTGCATGTGGTTGCAATATGGGTTTAATTAATGATTGTTTCATCACAATCTGCTCGAATGCTGTTGAATCTTTGGCATAAGGGGGATTAATAGGAGGTTCCCAGTGTTTTCTATCTTTTCTCTATGTTGCTTCCTGGTTTGACATACTGCACTGTGCATGGTGTTGAGTGTAGTTAAAGCTGTTTCTAAGTGTGCCGTTGTATTTATATGGGAATTCTCTCTCTCCCTCTCTGGAGAGATGTAGATGGGATGGATATATATATATATATATATATATATATATATATATATATATATATATATAGCGAGAGAGAGAGAAAAAAAAAAACTGAGAGATGGAAGAATATATGTGGGGTTAGAGGTGAGATGAAGGATAGAGGTGGCTCAGGGTTGGATTCAGATTCAGATGGCTGGATTCCACAGTACACACTAACAAACCCCCCTTTCTCTCTCTGTCTCTCTCTCTCTCAATGTCTCTCTCTCTCTCTCTCTCTCTCTCTCTCTCTCTCTCTCTCTCTCTCTCTCTCTCTCTCTCTCTCTCTCTCTCTCTCTCTCTCTCTCTCTCTCTCGCTCTGTCTGTGTGGTTCAGATCCGGTCAGACCGTGATAAAAACCGTCTCCTGCGATACAGTGTGACCGGGCCTGGTGCTGACCAGCCCCCAACTGGGATCTTCATCATCAACCCCATCTCCGGCCAGCTCTCTGTGACCAAACCCCTCGACCGAGAGCACATCCCTAATTTCCATGTAAGTGTACAAGAAAAATGCCTCTTTGAGTTAACATGACAGCCCCATCGGTGTGAGTGTACACTTTCTTTGGTAACACACACACACACACGCACACACACACACACACAAACACAAAGACACACACTCGCATGCTCGCACACACACAGGCACACGCAGTTTTGCTGCAGCAGACAATTTCATGAAAAGATAATGAATATTCATACACTGTGATGTAGTTGTCAGAGTCACTGAGGCTGCTCTGTCATGAATATGCATGAGGTGTCAGAGACAGGGTACAAGAGGGGTGGGATAAAGCATAGGCCAGGGCTAGACTAGGCCTCTCTCACTCACACACACGTACACTTGGAGAGAGGGCATGGGGGGCTAAAGTGACTGAAAGGGTTTTGGGATCCACCCAGAGATGCCAACAGTGCCTTTAACCCAGCAGGGGTATCAGAGCGAGTGGACAGCCGTGCCCTAACGCTGAGTTTGTTCCCTAGCTACGAGCACACGCTGTGGATCTGAACGGGAACCAGGTGGAGAGTCCCATAGACATCATCATCAACGTCATCGACATGAACGACAACCGGCCGGAGTTCACCAGCACCACCTACAACGGTTCAGTAGCGGAGGGCTCCAAACCAGGTGACGTAGCATTACATACTCAGCCAAAACACACACTTACACACATGTGGTGCGTACACATGCACATACACACACACACACACACACACACACGCACGCACACACACGCACACACGCACACGCACACACACACACACACACACAGTCCATGGTTTGTGTTTGTGAGAGCCCATTTTTAAAAGGATCTACTGTTCCATGTTCCCAGGGTCGTTTGTGATGACAGTGACCTCTGTCGACAAGGATGACCCCAAAACAGCCAATGGGATGCTCCGATACAAGATCGTATCCCAGAATCCCGAGAGCCCCTCCTCCAACATGTTCACCATCAACAACAAGACAGGAGGCATCATCACTGTGGCAGCAGGGCTGGACCGAGAGGTGTGTATCAGTGTGTGTGTGTGGGTGTGTGTGTGGGTGTGGGTGTGGGTGTGGGTGTGTGGGTGTGGGTGTGTGTGTGTGTGTGTGTGTGTGTGTGTGTGTGTGTGTGTGGGTGTGTGTGTGTGCGCGGGTGTGGGTGTGGGTGTGTGCGTGTGTGCGTGTGCGTGGATGTGCTCGTGTGTGTTTGAGAGGGGCTGGGATAGGGTGTGTTTCAGGGTGTGTGAGTATCTGTTCTACTCTGTAATCTGTCCCCTGTATTTTCTCCTTCCAGAAAGTTCCTCAGTACACCCTGATCATCCAGGCCACAGACATGGAGGGGAACCCCACCTACGGGCTGTCCAACACAGCTACCGCCATCATCAGGATCAACGACGTCAACGACAACGCTCCAGAGTTCACCACTGACACAGTAAGTCTCACACACACACACACACACACAGACACACCCACGCACACGTGCACATGCAGACACGGAGGAGAGAATCTCTCCTCAAACAAGGGAGTTGTGTCATTTCTCATGCGGTATCTCTATCTCTCCTGCTCTTTTTCTCTATTTCTATCCCTCCGTCCCTCCCTTCTTCCCCCCTCTCTCTGTCTCAGTTCTACGGGGAGGTGCAGGAGAACAGAGTGAACGTGATCGTGACGAACCTGACAGTGACAGACAAGGACCAGCCACACACCCCAGCGTGGGGGACAGTGTACAGGATCACAGCCGGAGACCCCACCGGACGCTTCTCCGTCCCCACGGACCCCACCACCAACGAGGGCCTGGTCACTGTGGTCAAGGTCCGACCACACACATACACAGCACACACACACCCACACACACTCATACATTCATATCATACGCATCTCTCAATTACACATACATACATACATACTGTATATGTGGTAATGGTAATATAACTGACTTTATTAGCCACTTGTAATGAATACACTGGAATTATTTGTCTCACAAGCTCTTGTGGAAAAAAGGTTCTGAAAGGGACACAAGTAAACATGATTACTTTGTGTGTGTGCGTGTGCGTGTGCGTGTGCGTGTGCGTGTGCGTGTGTGTGTGCGTGTGCGTGTGTGTGTGTGCGTGTGTGTGTGTGTGTGTATTTAGCCCATAGACTATGAGCTGACCCGCTCGTTCGTGCTGACGGTGCTGGCGGAGAACGAGGTTCCTCTGGCCCGCGGGATCCACCTGCCCCGCCAGTCCACCGCCACGGTATCCGTACGCATCACAGACGTGAACGAGAGTCCAGAGTTCTCCCCCAACCCCAAGACCATCAAACTGGAGGAGGGGCTACCGTCAGGCTCGCTGCTCTCCAGCTTCACTGCCCAGGACCCCGATCGCTACATGCAGCAGACCATACGGTAAACCACAACCACAATCACCGTGTGTGTGTGCACGTGTGTGTGCACGTGTCTTGCAGAACACGTGTCTTAGGTGTGCTCTTTGGGAGATGAAAAGGGATATGGAAAGTTAGATCTTTACCTTTTCTTTTTACTGTTTTCCCCAGCTTTTATATTTATTCTATGCATGTATATGTTTTTATATACGTTTTTTATTCACTTTATGTTCTTATTCCTGTTGTAAAGCACTTTGAGCTGCATTTCTTGTATGAAAGGTGCTATATAAATAAAGCTTTACTTACTTACTTACTCTTTTGTACCATAGGTACTCTAAGCTGTCTGACCCTGCCAATTGGCTGGAGATAGACCCAGTTAACGGGCGGATCTCTACCCTCGCTGTGCTGGACAGAGAGTCTCCCTACGTGAAGAACAACCTCTACAATGTCACCTTCATGGCCACGGACAATGGTGAGTGTGTATTGACCAGCGTATCGCATGTTGCGCT
>NC_137677.1:14783202-14790702 GCF_963989245.1 Nansenia antarctica | reverse complement strand
TATGTAAAAGGTGTATACCATTTTCGTAAGTGTGACATAATTATTCAGGACACATTTACAATAAATTGGCATCTCGACTACCTTCATTTCCATAAATGTCAAATGATTCCATGATCAGTCTCAGGCAGGGGGGCAGGCAGGCGGGACAGGAGGGAAAATACCTAGAATGATTTTCTGTAGTCGTGTGCAGGACATCTATGAAGGGTTGTCATGACGTCTATGAAGGGTTGTCATGACGTCTATGAAGGGTTGTCATGACCTCTATGAAGGGTTGTCATGACGTCTATGAAGGGTTGTCATGACGTCTATGAAGGGTTGTCATGACATCTATGAAGGGTTGTCATGACGTCTATGAAGGGTTGTCATGACATCTATGAAGGGTTGTCATGACATCTATGAAGGGTTGTCATGACATCTATGAAGGGTTGTCATGCCATCTATGAAGGGTTGTCATGCCATCTATGAAGGGTTGTCATGACATCTATGAAGGGTTGTTCTGCCATCTATGAAGGGTTGTCATCTCATCTATGAAGGGTTGTCATGCCATCTATGAAGGGTTGTCATGACATCTATGAAGGGTTGTTCTGCCATCTATGAAGGGTTGTCATGACATCTATGAAGGGTTGTCATGACATCTATGAAGGGTTGTCATGACATCTATGAAGGGTTGTCATGACATCTATGAAGGGTTGTCATGACATCTATGAAGGGTTGTTCTGCATGCCACTGTCTGCCGGTCTCCCACTTTGTGACAAAGTAATTGTGAAAATGGCTGAAAGAAATATACAGTATGTGCATATCTAATGTGTGTGTGTGTGTGTGTGTGTGTGTGTGTGTGTGTGTGTGTGTGTGTGTGTGTGTGTGTGCGTGTGTGTGTGTGTGTAGTCATGGTGCTGTTCTTCGTGATGTGGATGAAGAGGAGGGATAAGGAGCGGCAGGCCAAGCAGCTGCTGATCGACCCCGAGGACGATGTCAGGGACAACATCCTGAAGTACGACGAGGAGGGGGGGGGAGAGGAGGACCAGGTACACACACACACACACACACACACACACACACACACACACACACACACTAACATGATGTCAGGGACAACATCCTGAAGTACAACGAGGAGGGGGGGGGAGAGGAGGACCAGGTACACACACACACACACACACACACACACACACACTAACAGGCACACATGCACATTACGGTTTCAGTAATGGCTCCTTAAGCGATGATTATGTCCACACGACAAAAGAAGACCTCCGACAGGATGAATTGCTCGCTGTTCAATCTTAGAGAACAATTCATTGTGTCCTTCTATAGAGCACTTCAGACTCACACTGCTGAGCTCTGACCACACACATCGTATCGTTAGTGCTTGTGAGTGTGTGTGTCTCAGCATGTTTCGATCATTGTAATCTATATATTGATCCTGCATTGATGATTGATGGGTTTGTAGCAGCTTGTGCTCACGACACACAGACACATGCTGTGTTTGTGTGTGTGTGTGTGTGTGTGTAGTGGTGACAGCTGAGGGTCTGTGGATGACAGCGAGGGAGAGGATGAGCTCAGCGTCTTCCCCCTCTCCAACAACATACAATCCCCTCTCATACCTTACGCAACTCATGAGCCTCACAAACACACACACACACACACACACACACACATACACACAAAGTATCTCTTCTCTTTCTCCACACACATTCACACGTTCTTATTCTATTTGTATACACACGCACACACACGCACACCCTAAACACCCACGCATTATCAACCGCGCACACACAATGCATAATTCTTGCTATGACATAATGTTGTCATAACAAGCTAGTGATGTTGATAATCTACCTTCTGGCCAAAGGCAGGAAATTCATCTGGCAAAGACAACACACATGCTGACAGACTCCTCAGTGCTAATAGCCAGTAATGCTGCTAACGACTGCTTATATTAGCCAACCAGCTGCTGGTCCAGAGGGAGTGGTAAGCCTAGCTAACAGCTAGTGGGAGACAGAGGGTCAGTGTCTGTGGTTGTAGTGTAATGGGGGTTGTAGTTTTAGGGTAATTGGTTGTAGTTGTAAGGGAATGGGGGGTTAGGGTTAGGAGGTGTGGTAATATTGGGAGGTAGGTATGGGGAGCTGTAACATGGGGGAGTTTTAGGACCGTTAATGGAGCTCTGAGAGTGGTGATAAACATTTATCGTCATGGGGATAGCATGGAAGCGGGGGCGGGGGGACTAGGGCATGAGACTCTTTTTCACTGGGATGAATCAGTGCTCCTGCTGTTCTGGGAAATGAAGTGTGGAGTGTAGCGTTAGAGAGTGTGGATCGGCTAGTTCACCCTGGTTCACCCCCCCACTGTGGGGATGGATTAATGATGTCTGCCTGTCTGGAGCTCCCAGTGGGGCTGGGAGGGGGGGGGGGGGGAGTGGTCAGTTAAAGCCAGCCCCAGCCACAGGAGCAGTCACACACCCCTGTGCTCGCCATGCGAAATGTTTGACTAACTTTGATGATGATGTAGTGTGTTCTTCCTAGCCAACCGTCAGCCACTACCAACAACAGGCCAAACCTCTCATACACTCACACACTCACACAGTCTCACATACACACATACATACTGTAGTACACACACACACACACACACACAAACACACAGTGCACTTTTGTCCGAAAAATCGAATCTGAGCATAGTCTACGCACCATCCTAATGTCAAAGGATGGGGCGCCGTGACAAAGAAGCGCAGCTTAATATTTTCTCTCCCAGTGAGAATGCCTGTCTCTGCTGGTGAGACAGCAACTGCCTTCCTTCCCTGACAAACAATAATGCCCGTGTGACAAAGCCCTCCATATACACTACTCCCCCCCATCTCCTCTCTCCCTTTCAAGGTAATGTGGCTCTCACAGCACTCCCCTGAAAGCTTCCCGTTGGTTGGCTATTATAGTGAATGTTATGATGTGTTTTCATAAGTGTGCATAGATAATTTGTAGACATTAAAACATGAACTCACTAGGCAGCTCTCTTGTGTGAAACTGCTGGCTAGACTAACATATCTGGGTCACGAAAGTAGGCCAAATAGCCAGCAAGGGAGAGTGGGTCAAGAGGTCAATATATTTAGGGAAAGTCAGGACAAAGTTGCCAGGCAGAACAGCCCGTTCATGAGTGACAACTACACAGCTGAGGGCTAACTCAGCAGTTATTTGGACCATAAGACTGGGTGCATGGAACAAGAGATTCATTCATGATTGTAAACGCATGGAACAAGATGAATCTCTGATCAGACGAATAAACCTCTTCAAACTGTCCAACTGAGCTGACCTTTAATGATTCCGATTGATTCATTCATTCATTGGGGACAAAGCATCATCATATCAGTGAACAAAGCCCAAGGTCGCTACATGGCACTGCTTTATTGTGCTGAAAAGGGTACTTTAGTCAATCTCCTCCCAGAGATGGAGGTTTTAAACTGTATCCTGGATGATTTGTGAGAGAATCAGACACACTACCTATTCAAAAGAAAGATCAGAGGCCACCTCATAGCCTTGTGTCTCTACCTCCATCCCTCCCCATCTTACAACACTCACTCACTCGCTCAATCACCCACTCAATAATGCAACGCATGTGTTGGAATGTCTCGGAGAGAGAAGGGGACAATGTTACCTGAGCGGCTATGAATAAGATACAGGCTCTGCTCTGCTCATCACGGTCCGAAGGTCTAAGATAAACACTGTGTCCTTCTATTTACACAAGTGTATCTATCGGGCCCTGTGGAGGAGTATGGCACTGTATGTGACCGTGTATTCAGTGTGTGATCTCTGTCTGTCTGTCTGTGTCTAGGACTATGACCTGAGTCAGCTCCAGCAGCCTGACTCCTTGGAGCCAGAGTGTGTGAAGGTGGGGATCAGACGTATGGACGAGAGGCCCCTCCACCACCACCACCAGTACCCGATACGCTCGGCGGCCCCCCACCCCGGAGACATCGGAGATTTCATCCACGAGGTACACCACCCCTTTGTGTGTGTGTGTGTGTGTGTGTGTGTGTGTGTGTGTGTGAGTGTGTGTAAGAGAGAGAGAGAGCTCTGTGTCCATGTGTAATTTTTAATTAGCTTTGCTAACAGTGAGGATTAGCATGGTACAGACATGGGCAGGCCTGGCTGGCTAATTGGAGGTAAATCCATTGAGTTTCATTAATCCCAGAGACTGCCTTTGGGCTTTAGTCAGCCCTTCAGTCGAGCACAGCTCAATCTCCATGAGTCTTCCGAGATGGCGCTTCTAGTAAGTATCACGGCGCATCGTGTCAATGTACTGTATATCTATTGTCATTCATAGGAGGGGGTTGTACATTCCATGTTGAGTGTGTTTGTGTGGCTGGGTTGGGCTGGATAGAGACATCTGCCTAGCAGAGTTATGAATAATGAGAGGGGCTGTCAGACCTGGTGAGCTGATGGAGACAGCTTAATCTAGCACACATGACAAGCCAATGCTTCTCCCTCTGTCTCCCTCTTCCTTAAGTCTATCAAATGAATAAGACCGTTGGGGTTAGATGACACGCACAAATCTTCTCCTCTGAGCAGACAGACTTGTCCCCAAAAAACATTTCCACAGCTTATCAGAGTTGATTAATTATAAATTCAAGAGCCAAGATGTCAGTCAATAAGCAAAGGAGTATAATGTGATCTGTGTTAGCTGGTGAGTGTGGGGTGCAGGGTACTGTTATGGGTATGTGTGTATGTACAGGATAAGTGTGTTTGAGGGAGTGTGAGTTTGTGTGTGTGCATGCGTAGTGGTTATAAATATCTGGGCTGTGCTCAGTAATCTGTTGAATCTCCTCAGAGAGACAGACCCAGCATCTGTCCAGCCTGACCTAAATCCTTCTCTCTTCTCTCCTCCTCCCTAATCCCTCCTTCTCTCCTCTCCCCTTGCTTCCCTTCCTCTCTCTCTATCTCTCTTATTCTCTGTCTCTTCTTTCTTGTCTTTCTTATTTCCCACTGTAACTGTATTTCTATCTACCTTTGTCTTCTCCTCTCCCACTTCACACACACCCCTCTCCATCTCTCTCTCTCTCTCTCTCTCTCTCTCTCTCTCTCTCTCTCTCTCTCTCTCTCTCTCTCTCTCTCTCTCTCTCTCTCTCTCCATAGGGGCTGAAGGCCGCTGACAATGACCCCACGGCGCCCCCCTATGACTCTCTGCTGGTGTTTGACTATGAGGGCAGTGGCTCCACCGCTGGCTCCCTCAGCTCCCTGCACTCCTCCTCCAGTGGGGGGGACCAGGACTACGACTACCTCAGTGACTGGGGCCCGCGCTTCCGTAAGCTGGCAGACCTCTACGGGGGAAGTGATGACTAGCCCCTGGCACTGGGTCGCTGGGCAGGGGAAGAGGCATGGGCATGGGTGGGGGCCAGCGGAGGCTGGTGGAGGTCGAAATCGAAGGACAGGCCCATTGTAATGCACGGAATGGAATAACACACATGCAGTGGGGGAAATAAGTATTGAACACATCAACATTTTGTCCAGGAAATGTATTTCTAATGTGCCTATTCAAGTGAAATTTGCACCAGACGTCGGTATTAACTCAAACAATCCAGACACAAAATCTAAACATTAAAGTCCAAATGTAAATAAAGTTATGTGTAATAAAGTGGAATGAAACAGGAAAAAACGCTAACTGAAATTAATTCAATACTTAGTGGAGAAGCCTTTGTTTGTAATGACAGCTTCAAGGCGCTTTCAGTGTGAAGTAACTAATCGCCCGCAGTATTCAGGTGTGATTTTGGCCTGTTCCTCTACACAGACTGTCTTTAAATCTTGAAGATTACGGGGGGGGGCCTCATTGGAAATACATTTACTGGGCAAAATGTTGATGTGTTCAATACTTAGTTCCCCAACTGTATACCATTCTTCATTCCATTCCATGCGTTACAATGAGCCCATCCTCCGATTTCGACTTCCACCAGCCTCCCCTGGTTGGGATGTGTGAAGGACATGGGGGGTGGGGAAATGAGCGGCACTTTTTTATCATTGGACACGGACAGCTTGTAAAGACACTTATTCTGACGGACTGGATCAGTGGAACAAAAAGACATGGAGTACCTTGGAGCATTGACCGCTAGACTCGTCTGCTAGCACACAGTTGGCTAACTGAGGCTAGCGGCCAGCTAGCACACTGGCCAATTGACTTTAGCAAAGTGTTAGCACAGATGCTAACAGCTGGAAAAAGCTTTGCTCAGAGGAGACATTGGAATTGGTGTGGTACGACGGCTGGTGGTTTAACAGCGATGACAGAGGCTGGGCGCTAAGCGGTTAGCGATGCTAAAGACGCTCAGTTACACTTGAATCTCACAGTACAGAAGCACTGGGGTAAAACGTGCCTTTTTGTACATTCTTTTGATTCTGTTAGTTTTTTTGTTCATGGCTTTAAAGCTGCTGAGACCTTTCCAGTCCTTTCTGACTATAAGAGGGGGATGTTTTGTGAGGAGCGCCTCGCCACGAGCGTGTGTGTGTGTTTGGGTTGTGTAAGAGTGTGTAAGTCACCCCTACAGAGATACACTGGACAGACACTCCCGTGGCAGAGACCAGTGAGAGCAGACATGTACAGTAATGCTAAACTTTAGATAGTTCCCCTGTTTTCTTGGTTTAGTTACACTTTTTTTCACATTGCATCTTATGCAGCTGGTTGCTAATAAAGGGAGTCATCAGTCCTCGTTTTGTAGCAGAGATATGCTTTGCTACTCTGAGGTGGATTTCGCAAAAAACAAGACAATTTTATTCTGTCTGTCCGAGGATCTGCCTTATTGCCGTCCGGTAATCTCTGATTGGCTACTCACTGTAAACACAAATCTGTACAGATTGTATTTTTTTCTGTTGTCCTTTTGGGCGTGGTCTCTGAAGAATTGCTAATATCCTTGTATAGGCCTATGTATAATTTGGATTACAGATTAAACGTTTTTTGCATGTTTTTATCTTTTCATTATACAAAAAGGTATTTTCCAAATCTTTGCTAATCACACATACACACACACACACACACACACACACACACACACACACACACACACACACACCAATATACTCATACAGACACACTCCCCACCCTACTTCAAATCAGGGATTTCAGGTTCTTTTCATGGCAATGTTTTAACTGAAGAAGTGTCTCTCCTTCACTCCATCCTCCACTGTTTCTTCATTAAATCCAAGGTGAGGATTTTTTCGGGGGGGCTGTTCATATCTGTGTCTATGGATAGAAGTTCATGTTCATGAGGCCTTAGGCAGCACTGCCACTGAATTACCTCTCTCCCAGCTCCCTGCATGTGTAAATGTGTGTGTGTTCCTATGTGGGCAGTTTTCCAGTCCGGTGTCTGTTGATCAATGTCATATTCAACCTCCAGCCAGCTACTGGCAAATCCTATTTTTAGACTATATTCTATATTCTCTCCCTCTTTCTCTCGACCCCTTTTTCCTGTTCTCCTTTTTTTTCCTCATTCACCCCTCCCCCCTACCCGTTCACACACACACTGTA
>NC_137677.1:14705702-14780702 GCF_963989245.1 Nansenia antarctica | reverse complement strand
AGAGAGCACAGGCGTGGGTACTGTACTTCCAGGGTCAGAGGGGGAGAAAGGGAGTAGGGGTGGATGCTCTTGACCCTCCAAATTCCAGCCGTGTGAGCTCACAGCATTAGACACAGTCAGTGGAAACATTCGGTACAAAACAGGCAGAAAGACACTACACACACACACACACACAGACACACAATAACAAGCAAATACACACAGGCACTCAGCTACAATACAGGCACAATTAACCACAATACAGACCAGTGGGGCACACACACACACAAACACACACAATACAGACCAGTGACACACACACACACACAAACTGTAATGCTGCCAGATCTGTTGGAAAGCCCCATGATTCTCAGAATCAGTGATGCATTCTGGATTGTAGAGGGACATTTGAAAAATGGTGCGTTTCAGGGTCTGGTTTTGGCTGTCACTCGTTCTAAACGCCATCGTCACACTTCATGAGTGAGGGTTAACCATCTATCTCATAAAGACAGATATGAGGATAGATGGGTTAGACTGGATAGACTAGACTGATAGCTAGATGGACACACACACAGGACAAAGGAAATGCTATTTCAGAGATAAACCACCGCTACCCCAACCATTAGTGTCTTTCACACTCACCGTCTTTACCAGAGCAAAGATGCCCTGCTCCCTTGAACTCTGCTGAAAGAGGTCATTAAGCTGTCATGATAATTACAGAAAACAACCATACCTCCAACACTCTGACTCCTCCAACTCCCCTGCTCCCCCCCTTACCTCCCCCTACCTCTCTCCGCTCTCCTGACAGGATCAGAAAGCGTAGCGTCCGCCGAACCCCAGCCTGTCTCCACAGTCCTGAACCTTGACATTTACTAAAGTGTATATGTGTGGAAGGGGGAGTAGGGGGAGTAGGGTGAGAGCTTGAGAGCCGCCTAATGAAGCTCAGTGACAGGCTGCTTTAGCTCCTCTGCAGTGGGAGAGGTAGGAGGGCTAACACTGTGACACTAATTGCAGGTATATCACTCAGTGGCCCAATCAGTGCGTTATAATCTGTGCTTTCTCCCATGTGTGCTTTGTCGCCCCGTGTCGTCCCAGACACACCCACCCACCCTACCCTCTCAAACCTCCACCTCCATCTCCTTGGCTGTTTCAGCATTGCTGCTGGTCAGCTGATGTTTTTCTGCCCGCCGTCTTGCCCGAATAGGATTATAGATTCCAGAGCACACTCCCAGAAGCCCCCTGGAGTCGGGCCTTTGATGCATCTGGTTCAGCCGAGGGAGCTGATGTAACGGGACACCCCCCAGACCGTACTCACAAACACACACACACACACACACACACACACACACACACACACACACACTCATACATATGCACTTACATACACACTTTCATACAGTATATTCCATAAAGTTCCACTTCCACTGTCAGTAATTAATTAATAATTAATAATAATAATTTTGCCATTTAGCAGACGCCTTTATCCAAAGCGACTTACAATTACGAATTACAAGGACAGACATTCCCCCTGGAGTAACTGAGGGCTAAGTGCCTTACTCAAGGGCACACTAGTAGTGGTGTGGCTTCAGGCGGGATTCGAACTCACAACCTTCCGATCACAAGTCCAACTCACTATCCACTAGACCACCACTACCCTGTCAGTCCCCTATATAACTCAGGGTTCACAGTCGAGTGTAGCTGTGAATAATAACATCCTATAGAGAGTTACACAACATCTAGGAACGGTCTTACACCTCTCACGATGGGGAGTGGTGGTGACAAAACAGTTGTATTCTGATCATGATCCTTTTCTCATTGTCTTTCTCCCCACTCACTCTCTCTTCTCTCTGCCTACTTCTCTTCATGCTCTCTCTTTCCATGCCCTCCCTCTCTTCAGAATGCTTCAGCAAAAAGGATGGAAGGAGTAAAGGGAGAGGTCTTTCCTTACAAAATGTTTCGCAAACTTATTTATAGTGTATATAGTATTTATGTGTTTGAGTAGGCCTACTGTATGCCCGTGCCTGCGTCTAGGAGAAAGGAAGAGGCTAATCCAGTGCTACACGTGTGTGATAGTGCTGCTAGCATTACCACGGTTATCTCTCAACGCGAATGCTCGGCCGCGGAGGTCTGTCACCACGCCAACTCACCTCATTAGCATATATATGAGAGCAAGGCATGTACTTGGCGAATGCTCTCTGCACTCTTTAAAGAGTTTTTTTTTTTGTTAGAAATGAAGCTCCTCATTCAGATGTGTGTGTGTTTCTGAGAATAATAAAGCTGTGCTATTTGAATTTGGTTTAATGAACAGTACTCTAACACAGATCTCAAAACGGTGTTGGTGTTACCATTAGCAACCATCTCAATCTATGAAATATGGGGTCCAAATGGAGCTGGAGCCATCATGTGTTCAGTTTGAGGTAAAGAAAGGGTGTGATATTATTAATGATTTCTGTTTGGATAGAGAAATATATTTACGTAATCTGTATTTTCTGTTCCCATAGCGTCCATGTTTGATAGTTGTTTTGGTGAAGTTTGAAGAAGTTTGCTTCATGAATAATTCACACGGAATATTTTGCTAACTTTACCGGGCCACGCGGACCCATTTCCTCACTATGTATGCTCTCAGATGTACACTTTGGGAGTAGAACCTTCTTTATCAGCAGCAGAACACATTTACTGTGAGGTTCCTGGGGGTTAACCTGACTTCTTTCTCTCAGGAGGGTCTCCTGCAACTTTAAACTCAGCGGACAGAGACAGAGACCAGGGCGCCACTCTGACGGCTCCTTCTAAGAGCTGTCTGCCGGGATGGCTGTGTTGAATCATTGATGCGCTCCTCACTGCTGTCTGCTTCTGAGCTTTACAGTATCAGGCTGGGATATGTTTTATGCTTGCATACTGGACCACTCCACTTGACAATCCAACCATTGGCGCTGCCTGCAGCCTGCTCTCCGGCCAGAGTACCTCAGAAACACTCACAGAGGGCCGGGAGGGACAAACCGTGACGTTATAATTATAAGGTTCTATCTCAATTTTTGTCAAAATTGAGTTTTTTTACATAATCTGATCCATTAGGTGTTTATTAATGCTTGTGTGGTGTTATTTTTAAAATGTTGACATTTTTGGGTTAGTAATTCATAAAATACAAAGGTTTCATCTCACAAAACATAATGGAATGTAAAAACGTTGACGCTCAATATCTCTGAACTGCCCTAAACGGAGATAGAACCTCATTCTAAGCTCACGAAACACACAGAACTCTCCACGCTGCCTCAAGCACACAGTCCACAGACGGCTTAGGATACTGGATGAGAGTTGAAGGAGACACTTAAAGTTGTAAAGACACTGTACATACTTGTACAGTGTGTTGAGCCGTTCATAAGTTAGTAGACACAATAGGAAGGATTAGCAAGGAACATTTGGCTATGTACTGTTAATTGTCACGACCCGGCTTGTGGATGGAGACAAGAAGGGGAGACCACACGTAGGAATCAGTGAAATAACATCATATTTATTAACTTGGGGCAAAAATAATACTTACAAAACGAGAATGAGGTGTGCCAGTCAGTACAGTATACATTATAAAGGAAGATTATATTCTACCCTCATGGTGAGCAAGAGGAAGAGCAAAGAGAGAGAGGGAGAGAGAGAGAAAGAGAGAGAGAGAGATCAGACCACATGGCTGGAATATCCACAGACAAATCTGGACCACACCAGCTACTCAACAACAGCAAGACGGAGAGAATGATATGTTCCTCAGCCTTGTTTTATACCCACCTTCCTTTCAACAATTAGTATTTGAATGGAGAGTTGTTATAAGAAGACCAGTCGGACATCATCTGATCAGTTACAGTCACATGACACTCAAAGTGAGAATTCTCACCATTTGGCCTATCAGGGGAAGGGATCTCTAGAAGGGAGACAGAATTGGTGTCTCCCCCTTCAATTGTACAATAACAATAGCGTACTCTATCTATACGATTTTAGAAGAAGTGTGTCCCACAGTCAGCAAAGGGTGCATAGGCCCAGATTGTACCTAGGGTGCATAGGCCCAGGCACGATCATATCACATAGCCGTATTGTAGTGTGTGAGATGCTCCAGTGGTATGTTGTTTTCCTGCTCCTCTGTGTGTGTTGGACAAATCAAATCAAATCAAATGTTATTTGGATGCGACTCAATGCGCTTTACATACTGACAGAGCCGCAAGCAGGCAAAAGTTGTAAAAAAAAAACTGTACACTGTGTAGCCAGGAAAATTCCCTCGCAGCCCTCTACTCACAGAGCGACGACTACCAGTTTGCCTACCAGACAAGATCAAACATCCTCTGAAAATTCAAATCACAGGTTGGAAAAATAAACCTCTCTCATAAAGTGATCTCAGCAGACACTGTCATCACTCTCTGTTTACGGAATGTTGTTCCATGAGGCCGTGTCTCACTTGCAAAATCTCTCTCTCATTCCCTCACTCTTCACCATCCATTCTATCCATTTTCTCTCTCTCTCTCTCTCTCTCTCTCTCTCTCCCTCCAGTCGGTGTGAAATATTGAAGATAAATCTAACCGTAGCTGTCCCGCGGAGAGACAAGTTCATGTAGAATTTATTTGACAGGGATTGCTCATGTTAACAGGGTCTCAAAGGAGGAAGAGGAGGCAGTGTGTGTGTGTGTGTGTGTGTGTGTGTGACAGACACGGTTCATGTTATCTCTCTGATAGACCTCTTAGCATCAGCTCTCTGCTTTTCCCCTTAATTGCTCAGTTGCCTTCTAAAACTCCTGAAATCCAGCAGAGCCTGCTGCATTAACTGTTATTTACACACTCTTCTCAGAGTCCCTCCATTACTATCATAACTCTTCCTTAACTTCTCCTCTCCTCTCCTCTCTTCTGCCTTTTATCTTCTCTCATTTCCTGGTCTCCATCTCCCCGTCCTTCACCCCACTCCTCTCCACTTCGTCTGAACTTGTGAGCTGTGTGTGAGAGTATGTGTGAGAGATGTGTGGCAGATAGCGTTGTTTTGTTCTCTAGCTCAGTGGTTCCCAACCACTGTGCCGCGGCACACTAGTGTGCCGTGAGAGATCATCAGATGTGCCGTGGGAAATTATCAAATTCCACTTACCGTATTGACCCGAATATAAAACGGGTTTTTTCCCCTGGAAAAAAGTCTGAAAAAGTTGCGTCTTATATTCGCACCCTAGACTTTTACACGTCAATAGAGTCTAGAGTCTAGCTACCTGTGTCATGATGGAGGCATTTCCATGTGTGTGTGTAGAGATGATCTCTAGCCTGAATGAGGCATCAGCTGGATCTCGAGCTGCTCTGACAGCTCTGCTTCTCCTTCCTGTTTTATTGAAGCAGAGTGTGTGTGAGCTAGTCAGCAGTAGTCCCACATGAATGCAACAGATGGCCCCTCTCCCACACACATAAACAGCACACACACACACATACACCACACCACACACCACACCACACACTAGAGAACCAATAGGTGTGTGTGTGTGTGTGTGTGTGTGTGTGTGTGTGTGTGTGTGTGTGTGTGTGTGTGTGTGTGTGTGTGTGTGTGTGTGTGTGTAAGGTAGTGGACAGCTGCCATTTAGGGTGAAATGATGATTGCTTGGCACTAAGTCAGTGTAATGGCCAACTAATGAAAGAGAGTACTTTGTATACTCTTCAGTAAGGAATGATTAAAGTCCTATTATTTCTAAGATTGATGCTTGCAAACAGCAGAGTCAAGTAACAAAAGGAACATATTATGTCCAGGTCTAATAGCATTGATTCATCTTGAATTGCTATAATTTAATAGATTAGAGACAGAGAATAGTTAAGTCATATGCTCCAATAAGGAAGAAAAAAAAAACTCTCAATGACTCTCATTAATCAAAAAAAGAAAGATATGTTATTTTTCATAAAGTGGGGGCGAGGGGTATGTCTGTCTGTCTGTCTGTCTGTTTGTCTGTCTGTCTGTGAGCATGCATGTGTGATGTGAGATCTGTGGAGGACACTATATGGAGGACAGTGCTGCTGTAAGTGTTCACAGTGGAGGTGCACTTGTGATCTAAATGAAGTTACAATAAGTTATGCTCTCCCTCTCTCCCCCTAACCCCGCCTCTCTCCCTCTCTCACCGTAACCCCCACCTCTCTCCCTCTCTCCCCCTAACCCCGCCTCTCTCCCTCTCTCACCCTAACCCCCACCTCTCTCCCCCTAACCCCCACCTCTCTCCCTCTCTCCCCCTAACCCCCGCCTCTCTCTCACCCTCACCCCCGCCTCTCTCCCCCTAACCCCCGCCTCTCTCCCTCTCTCACCCTAACCCCCGCCTCTCTCACCCTCACCCCCGCCTCTCTCTCAACCTCACCCCCGCCTCTCTCCCCCTAACCCCCGCCTCTCTCCCTCTCTCACCCTCATCCCCGCCTCTCTCACCCTCACCCCCGCCTCTCTCCCTCTCTCACCCTAACCCCCGCCTCTCTCACCCTCACCCCCGCCTCTCTCACCCTAAACCCCGCCTCTCTCCCCCTCACCCCCGCCTCTCTCTCTCTCTGTTCTGACTGACTGTGCTCTCCTTCTCTCCCCCTCACCCCCGCCTCTCTCACCCTCGCCTCTCTCCCTCTCTCACCCTAACCCCCGCCTCTCTCACCCTCACCCCCGCCTCTCTCCCTCTCTCACCCTAACCCCCGCCTCTCTCACCCTCACCCCCGCCTCTCTCACCCTAACCCCCGCCTCTCTCCCCCTCACCACCGCCTCTCTCTCTCTGTTCTGACTGACTGTGCTCTCCCTCTCTCCCCCGCCTCTCTCCCTCTCTCCCCCTAACCCCCGCCTCTCTCCCTCTCTCTCACCCTAACCCCCGCCTCTCTCACCCTCACCCCCGCCTCTCTCCCTCTCTCCCCCTAACCCCCGCCTCTCTCACCCTCGCCTCTCTCCCTCTCTCACCCTCACCCCCGCCTCTCTCCCTCTCTCCCCCTAACCCCCGCCTCTCTCCCTCTCTCTTACCCTAACCCCCGCCTCTCTCCCTCTCTCACCCTCACCCCCGCCTCTCTCACCCTAACCCCCGCCTCTCTCACCCTCACCCCCGCCTCTCTCACCCTAACCCCCGCCTCTCTCCCCCTCACCCCCGCCTCTCTCTCTCTCTGTTCTGACTGACTGTGCTCTCCTTCTCTCCCCCTCACCCCCGCCTCTCTCACCCTCGCCTCTCTCCCTCTCTCACCCTCACCCCCGCCTCTCTCCCTCTCTCCCCCTAACCCCCGCCTCTCTCCCTCTCTCTTACCCTAACCCCCGCCTCTCTCCCTCTCTCACCCTCACCCCCGCCTCTCTCACCCTAACCCCCGCCTCTCTCACCCTCACCCCCGCCTCTCTCACCCTAACCCCCGCCTCTCTCCCCCTCACCCCCGCCTCTCTCTCTCTCTGTTCTGACTGACTGTGCTCTCCCTCTCTCACGCTCACCCCCGCCTCTCTCCCTCTCCCTCTCTCACCCCCGCCTCTCTCCCTCTCCCTCTCTCACCCCCGCCTCTCTCCCTCTCTCACCCCCGCCTCTCTCCCTCTCTCACCGTAACCCCCGCCTCTCTCTCTCTTCCCCTAACCCCCGCCTCTCTCCCTCTCTCCCCCTCACCCCCGCCTCTCTCCCTCTCTCACCCCCGCCTCTCTCACCCTAACCCCCGCCTCTGTCCCTCTCTCCCCCTCACCCCCGCCTCTCTCTCTCTCTGTTCTGACTGACTGTGCTAGCAGGGTTTAGTGGCTCAGTGCCCCTGGGTTTGTTCAGGGCCAGAGAAGGAGCAGCCTACAGGAACAGCTCCAGGACTTATCTCCCGAGAACAGGTGTGTGTGTGTGTGTGTGTGTGTGTGTGTGTGCGTGTGTGCGTGCGCGTGCGTGTGCTTGTGTGTGTGCGTGCGCGTGCGTGTGTGTGCTTGTGTTTGTGTTTGTGTGTTTCTGTATGAAAATCTGGAAAATTCTGGAAGCATGAAAGCCTACCTCCCTCAGAGCAGCAGTCTTATCTCAGAGTGGAGGGACGGAGGGAAGCTGAACCAGGGGGAGGGGGGGGTGGAGTGAGGGATGTAGAGACAGAGAGAGTGGAACAAAGGAGAATATCAAGTTATACCTTTCACCAACCATTTTTATCTCCTTTGGAAAATTACAGAGCTGTGTTCTCTGAGCTCCAACTAGCTCCATATAACTCCATTAAGACTTCCGGTTTCTGTATTCGCCATATTCACAGGTTTAAATTAAAAGCGCAAGTTAAAACATGAATGGAAAGTGCTGGGATCACAATATTTTATCTCTTTTTTCTGAAATCAGGACAAAGTACACAGTGGAAATGATATACAATTGTGAAAAAGTATTTTTGATCTTTAAAATATACACATTGGTGCAATTACATTACAATAATAATAAACTGGACTGTATACAAAATATGTTCCAATGCTAACATGATTTTCATGATTACATATCAACTGAGTTTCAACCATGTTTTACAAACAATTATTGACCCTTTACTGTGTCACAAGAGTTCAAAGAGACACCTCTAAATTGCATAGGGAAGACATTATGGACACACAAAAAAAACTTTCACACATACGAGCCTTCCCAGTAGATTCCATGGAATTTCCCGTGTCGGTGTATGTCTGAACACGACTGACCAGGGAAATCTGCCCGGGCAATTACCCTGGTCGAGACCATGGATAATTCCATGGAAAGTGTCGCTGTAAGTGTGAATAGATGCCTGAAGATTGCATGGTCAGTCTCCTTTCACAGCTGTCCTGCAACGCAAGTCAGAAGGGCAGAGCGCATAAGAACTGCCCCTGACTCCAAATATCACTACTACTAAATATAATTCCACAACTGGACACTACTTCATTTCCAATCATAGTGGAGGTATGATTTATTGGCAGATATATATATGGTATACGGCAGTCTCTCGCGCCTGTCTCGTTCGAGTCATGTCAACTACGTTCCAGTTCTGCATCCAGTTGAATGCGTGATTCAAGTAGGGTTGTGTAAGCTCGGTGCAGACAATATAATTCCCCAACTGGATAGTACGTCGTTTCCAATCATAGCTAGATGACTTACTTTGCTAGCTTACTTACTTATCAAATATACATTTTGTGATATAGACGCATTACGCAGCCGTGCATACCGTCTCCTTTCACAGCTGTCCTGAATCGCTGAATACTCCACGGTTCTTTGGTGGAAAGGCATTCTTGACGAACTCCCAGCGAAGTCAAAACACGAAACTCTGCGCTCACTACCTTTTCTAGTTGAACATAAACTAAATCCATTTTATATGGTTGTGGGGAGCTTGTCCCATCTGGCCTGCAGGGGGGGCTGCAGGACGGTTGGTGAAGGGGATGGGGGGGCGTAATTGGCATCAGCTGATGCCAATTAAGTCCCCATCAGAGAGAGAGAGAGAGAGAATCCCTGAAAATGACCTGGCTGACACGGGTCAGGGTTCCATGCAATTTTCAGGGAACTATGTGTGAAAGGGGCTTAGGTATATTTAGGTTAAATATAATGTGTGGTTCCTTTATCCATATTTAGTATTTCTAAATGTTTAACATGAGTGCTTTTATTTGGAAGAAATCTTCATTTACATACAGTATATCTGCATTGATCAGAAGTAGGAGAACAAACTTCCATTATTGGACCTCAGAGAACACAGATAAATGACAGTGTGAGGGCACTCGCAGTCTTTCTCAGAAAAGGTTCAATTGTGTTTGAAAAGTCAAGAACCTATTGACAGAAATCCTTGGCACCGCTCCACTTTGTGAGTTATTTTACAGGAGAGCTAGAGGCACTCTGACTGGCCTCTTACCCAGCTTGGATGACTGAATCCTTCAACATAAATTGTTCATCCCAGTTTAGAGCATATCCTAAACTCAGTGCATGGAATATCCTCAGGGAACATGAGTTACATACATACTGTAACCCATTAGTAAAACAAATACAACAAAACAAAATCTGACATGTTGGTGCTTGCTACTGTGTGGCAGCTATCATGGTGTGGAGAAAGGTCATGTATGTCCTGTTAGAAGAAGTCATTACCAGCCCCCATCCCCCCCCCCCCCCCTCCTCTTCTGGACCACTCTATAGTACAGCAGAAGGGTAACACCCCAGAGAGAAAGAGAGAAGGGGTTGTGGGGTGGAGAGACTGAGGGAACGGAAGGTGAAGAGAACAGCAGCTGACAGGAAATTAGAGAAGTAGAAGTGAGGTGATAGTAGACAGGTCGTGTTGTGTGCTGATCAGAGTACTCGACCGGGTCAGGAGACAGTCCGTTCCCTAATTAGGAGTTTGCTCAAAATCTAAAGAGCTTTAAATAGCACACACACTTTCTCTCAGTCACACACACACACACACACACACGCACACACACACACACACACACACACACACACATATATATACTCTAATGATCTGTCACACTCAGTATCTAGTAGTCTGTCAGCCGCGTACAGAAACACAAACTCTATTTCTCTCAGTGAGGGAACTGAAAAAAGAGAATTATTCAGTCAGAATCCTAACTTTGTTGGCAGATCACATTTGTCCTTGAAACATTGCTTACACATGCTCATAAACCAACACACCAATAAACACTACATTGTGTTTGTAAGTCTCTCTTGCTCTCGCTCTCGCTCTCGCTCTCGCTCTCGCTCTCGCTCTCTCTCTCTCTCTCTCTCTCTCTCTCTCTCTCTCTCTCTCTCTCTCTCTCTCTCTCTCTCTCTCTCTCTCTCTCACTGTGAGTCCCTATGTCTCAAAGACAGATGGAGTGTGTCAGAAGCATGCCAGTCCTCATATCTCACTCTGTGCCTGTGCCAGTCTAATTCCATAAAGAGAGAGAGAGAGAGAGAGAGAGAGAGAGAGAGAGAGAGAGAAAGAGAAAAAGAAAAAGAAAAGGGTGGGGGGTAACAGATTTAGCATTCTTTCAAGTCTCCCTAATCTTGCATATTCAGTCAGGCCAATCGGTCCGGTTGCTATGGCTACAGAGTGGGCTTGTTTCAGCAGAGAGAGACAGAGAGACGCCTGTCCTACTGAAGACGAACCAGAAAGCCAGAAAATAACTAACCATCTATCCCCCGCCCTGCCTGCCACATACCACTCTCTCTCTCTCTCTCTCTCTCTCTCTCTCTCTCTCTCTCTCTCTCTCTCTCTCTCTCTCTCTCTCTCCATCTCATGCTTATTATAAACTGGCAGGAACTGACCAGGAACTGAACTTTATGACCTAGGTTGTATGAAAAGCTACGAATGTGACTTAGTGGACCATTGTGAAACGGACCGTTTATACTGGCAGTTGAATATGAAAAGCACCCTGACTTAAGCTCTCCGACTTGCAATCTCACCATCCCTGTTTTGAATTGTGGTTGGGACACTTTTTTCTGTTTTTGTTCATTCTTGTTGCTGATACTTATGTTTGCTAATGCCTTCCCCTGATAACTTACCCTAACCTTAACCACTCAAAGGTAATGCTGCCTAACCGTCAAACCCATTCATAGCTTTTCATACAAAGATTTCATATGAATTTAGTGTTGTGCTTTTTGTATGTTTTCATACAAATGAATCATAAGGTTAACCTGGGGTTGACCTGGGGCCTACAAAATATTTGTGTGCTTGACGATGATGGTGGTCTGGTTCAGAATGTGTAACCCTCTTCTTCCCGTACAGGGATAATGATGACGTCCTGAGTGGCCTGAGTGGTTAGGTGTCTGGAGTATGTTGTTGTCTACTGACCGATTAAAGGGGATCTTAAAATCTCTCTCCCTCTCTCTCTCTCTCTCTATCTCTCTCTCTCTCATGTGTGATATGGCCTGTAACCTCTCACAATGCTAAACTCTAATTACTGACATTTCTCCTGAGATGTGCTGCTGCATTCTGGGTATTTCACCACCTTTCATTCCATCAGTGGAGCACTTGGAAAGGTCAGAGACCAGAAGAGAGTCTGAACTGAATCAATGAGGCGACCTTTCCTTTAGTGTGTGTGTGTGTGTGTGTGTGTGTGTGTGTATATTTCTTTTGAGGGGCCTCAGGTGAACCATTGAAACCCAGTGAAATGTTACCACAGTACAAATGATAAAAATAAAAAAAAGGTTTGCGTTCAGTTTTTCCAATGTAAATCAACCGAACAATAAGCCCACCAAGAGTACAGGCATGCTGAGACACAAGAGGGCTTTTTCACAATGGGCTATCCTTAGCCTTGGGTTAAGACTGGCCCAGGGCTAGCTTAGCTTAGCTATAGATATATAGCTAAGACCCTCAATTGACGTTAACTCTGGCCCCTGTTCATACTGGCTATTTTGGCACCGTGTCTTAGCCCCTTAGCTCTAAAAGTGGTGTTAACATAGTAAGCCATAATATTGCCCTTTAGGCTTTCATAGAATTTCTAACATCTTGGATATATACCTGTCCAAAACATTCAGTTCTGCAAGAAAAGTATTATAAGGGCTAGAGTTTGTTTAGTTTGATTGATCTCATGGTTATGGGATTGGTCAGTGGATAATGGGAAGGTGTATGTCTGTAGGTGTTGACGTTAAGGTTGTTGCTGGCTTGCTTGATGATGCTGGTTCTTGATGTTGGTGTAGGGTGGTAAATGACCATTAGAGAGTATGTTTTCCAGGGGCGCTTAGGTGGCGTAGCGGGTTAAGCGTTGACCATGTAACCGCAGGGTCCACGGTTTGATTCTGGCCGGGGACATATCCTGCATATCATCCTTCCTGTCTAAATCTTCACTGTAACTGTCAATAAAAATATGTTTTCCATGTTTCAATGATGCAGCATATGCTCTGGAACAGTGAAGCATTTTCTCTTTACACTCCAAAAGTTTGAGTAGATTAAAGCAGAGATGAACTCTGCGACGAGGAGGCTGTGATTTTTCGATCAGGGATGTTTTTCTTTCACAATGTCCTTGTTTCCATCATACATCCTTGTTGTATCTCTTCGGCAACTTTGTGAATATAAAAGAATAACTTTTGGCCCCTGTCACATTTTTGGTGAGATTCCTCCGGTTTATAGACAGAGACAGAGTGTGACTCAGAGCCAAGGAACTTAGAACATTTCAGTGGAAAGGTGCTAAAGTGGAATTCTTCCCGGATTTCACAAAGGAGGTACTGAACAAGACAGCCAAGTTCACAGAGGTCAGATGCATCTGCATGAAATGGGGACTGCCATACTCAATGCAATATCCAGCAGTGTTCTGAGTTACAGTCGGTGAAACAAGCCATCGTTTTGAGGATTCAACAGCAGCGAAGTGGTATAATATTTTAAACAATTTTGTCACTTATGTCCTGTACTACTGTCACTTTGTTTATCTTGAATTAACTACAAAACATGAAATAGGGACACTATGCAAGTACAATATACTGCATTGGGCGACACACAACCGTGGTGTGGTTGACACGGAATGACTAACTGGGTCTTGAGAGCACCGCCCTGGACTGGCTCACTGAGAGGTTCTTAAGTCTCACTGTTCACTCAGACCAACCAATTCATTAACCACAGATGACAGAGACTCGAGTTCAATTTTACTTGTGTGGTGTATTTATCTTATTGGTTATGAATCAAAGAACAGTTATTGAGTTTAAGACGATTTAATCAAAGTACAAAACATACATACATATACCAATAGTTGGAGCCTGGTGTCTGCTCTCCTCTGCTGGCCTGGCTGGGGTGGTCAAAGAGACCCCCCCTTGGGTCACACCCTTATTTATAGACAATATGCAAATACAGTCACAGGCCATAGCCTATCACCTTCCCTAGAGCTGGTCAAGGGGTGAGAAGGGGCAGTCACCTATGATGTCACTATGGCCTTAAGTCAGGGGGCAGGTCAGACCACAAGAGCCATTCCCCAACACTCCCCCACAGCATATATACAGGCCCATATCATATACAATCTATGCATGTGTGTGTGTTTAAGTAGAAATAAACTACACTTGCAAGGAGGATGCTGACACGACAGTGATCTGCTCGTGTCTCAGACATTCTCACGTGCCACACCCCTGCATGGCTTTTATTGGTTTTCTTATCATAACATGATTCAGCATTTATGACGTAGTATACATGACTTAGCATACATGACTCGCATAATAAACAAGATAAGGTTCTTGGGCACGCTTGGGCGTGTGTCTGTGTACTTCTCTGGAAGGGGCCATAAGGGTGGGGCACAAACTGACATTTTGTCAACAGATACAGTCTGTGTACAATGTTTCACAATATTAAAAACATATTGAACCCTAACATTAATGAATCACACATATATATTGTTAGTTGTTATACAACATTGAAAACATATTGAACCCTAACATTAATGAATCACACATATATATTGTTAGTTGTTATACAACATTGAAAACATATTGAAACCTAACACTCACCTCTTACCTCATCAACAGACAACAGTTCATCTCCCTCTCCGGTCACACATCCACCTCCTCCTCTGTCACACAGGGGGTCCCCCAAGGATCAGTCCTCGGCCCCCTGCTCTTCCTCTGCTACATACTCCCCCTCGGTCACATCATCCGCCAATTCAACCTGGACTTCCACTGTTACGCTGACGACACCCAGATTTACATCAGCACAAAATCCACCCAGAACCCACAATTTCAGCAATAAAACCCTGGCTAACACACAACTTCCTCAAACTCATAGAAGTCATCCTCATCGGCACCAAATCCACTCTCAATGAAACCGGACCCATCACACTCACCATTGAGGACACTACCATCACCCCCTCCCCCCTGGCTCGCAACCTTGGCTTCATCCTGGACCACACCCTCTCATTTGATCCCCACGTCAGCTCCATTGACAAGACCTCCTACTTCCACCTCCGAAACATTGCCAAAATTAGACACTGCCTCTCCCCCCCCTGCTGCTGAATCCCTCATCCACGCCTTCATCTCCTCCCGCCTTGACTACTGCAACTCCCTACTTACCGGCATCACCTCCCGCTCCCTCCATAGACTCCAGATGGTCCAAACCTCAGCCGCCCGCCTGCTCTCAAACACCCGGTCCCGTGACCACATCACTCCTGTCCTCCACTCTCTCCACTGGCTCCCCATCAAAGAACGTATCAAATTTAAAGTACTCATCCTCACATACAAAGCCCTCCATAGCCTGCCCCCCCCTTACCTGACTGACCTCCTTCTCCCCCACCGCCCTACCCGTACCTTCTGATCCTCATCAACTGTTCCCCTCACTGTCCCACCCTCAAAACTCAAAGGCTTCGGAGGCCGTGCCTTTTCACAAGCTGCACCCCTCCTCTGAATTTCTCCCTCAACCACTCAGAGCAGGGGTCCCCAAACTACGGCCCGCGGGCCGAACACGGCCCACCCCCACACTTGGACCGGCCCTTTGAACAACGTCGCCCCCACACACTCTCAACAATGCCAGAAACATATTTAGAAAATTACATTTTTTATATATGTTTTAATCATATCATATCTGTATTTGATATTAAAGGTTGGCTTTCAAATTAAAATGTCCCTTAGTTATAAACTATTTTCATTAATAACATTGTTAGAAAGGTTCCAATATTCTAAGTTCATGATTATTATATTTGGTTATCATTTCCACCTTAAGAGCTAAGCTGTACGTAATATCACCTGCCACCTTAAGTGCGCAGTGCATTCTGGACCGCATTGATTCAGATCGGAGAAGAAGTTGAAAGTACCACAAGTTTCTCATGTTACAACTCCAACCATTTAGCATCGTTGTGCAGCATTACAGTGTCAATGTGCGTCACTGAACTACTAACCACACATACACCCATTGAAGTGTTTGCAATCATCCTACCCATGCCTGAACTGTACCCTGTCTGACCCACTAAAGAAACCTGAACACAAAGTCAATCTCCTGTCATGTGTGTCCATAGGTGAAAGTGGGCCAGAACGGTCCGGTGCGGCGTTCCGGCAAGACTTTCTGTGCCGGAACGCCGTTGGGGGAAGAGATGCAGCTGCCTGTCAATCAAAATCCGATTGCTGCAGACTGCAGAAGCAATCACGTTCCATAATTTCCAACAAGGAAACACATGGCTGACGTTATGTTTCCTTGCACGTCTATTTTAATACCTTTGAAAAGGACACGTTAACCTGCTTTACAGTAGACCCGACGCGACGCGACGCACTTTACACGTCTGCGTAGGCCGCGCTGCAATTACACCGTCACATCGCTAGGTGGCAGTGTGTTTTTTTAAATCGGCCTTAATGGGCCATAATCGCACGTGAGTGGCCGTCACCATAGTGACAGACAGGCCTGAGGAGAAGAAACATGCAACAAACAATAAGTCAAATGTTTAAAAGAAAGAGAGAGATAAAGAAGCAGATAATGTGGCTAAAGTTAGAAGGAGAGAGCAAATTGAGGGCCAGAGGGGGGAGGCAGAGCCTCTGCAAAATGAAAACCCACCCTCAGATGCAAACACAGGTGATGATGCTAACTTAGACTAGAGAATGGACATGAAGTTAGCTTACTAGCAAACTAGACAGTGGCTTACTCAGAACACAGTCTGTGTGCATACAGTACAACATTTTGTATGTATCCTACACATTGTAGGATACATTTTGAGATGTTTTATTTTACTAATAATCTGTTCATTAATTTATCTGCCCACTGTTCTGACAATTCAAAGACAGAGACTGTTTGACTGTCTTTTGATTAATTTAGTTGTAAATGTTATTCTAATTTAAAACAGTTGAAGGCCAGAGGGAGGAAGAGGAGACTCAACAAGAAGCAGCAGGTCCCTCTCCCTACTCAGAAGAAAGAACAGGCGATGCTGCTAGCCCTCCTACTGCTTACCCTAATGTATGGAAAGAAGAACAGTATAAACAGTTCAAGGAGAAAAATGAATGGCTGCATGCTGAACATGGAAGGCTAGGCTGTAGCCCATGCCATGATGTAAAATATCTGGGTGTCATGGCATCCCGTGGGGTCAACATAGCTACTCAGTGGGCTGAGGGAAAGATAGCCCCAAGTGGTAATTCAAGGGAAGTACAGCTTTCATCACTGCGGAAAAAGATCCATGAGAACAGGAACTCCACAGCGCATACTGAAGCTGTCAAGATTCTTCAGACAGCAAATAAAGACATACTTCTGAACTTAAACGCCAGTAGACTTTGAGAGTCTGATTGACCTGCAGCAAGTAAATGCTGTTAGCTTAGGGCGTGTTTTGCACAGCAAAACAGTCTGTGTTGATATAATTGAGCATGTGTCATCACAGATGAAAAAGGAACTTCTGAAAAAGATAATAGAGTCCAACTGTAAAATGACAGTATTGGCTGATGAGTCGACCAGTGTCGGGCACAAATCAACACTCATTGTGTTTCTGAAGGCTAGTATTGATGGAGACATGGAGCCCATTGCCTTTCCATTAGACCTGGTTGAGCTGGATAGTATGTCTGCTGCTCATATCAAGGAACAGATTATGGGTTGCTTGCTTAAGAACGGCTTCACTGTTGAGTTGCTGAGGGAAGTCCTCATTGGATTTTGCAGTGATGGGGAGTGAAGTCAGGTGTTGGGAAGTTGCTCCAGGATGACTTCCCAGGCATCCTACTATGGCACTGTCTCAATCACAGACTGGAGCTTGCTGTGGACCAGGCCCTGGATGTGACGGGGGGAACAAAGGACTTCCAGGCATTCCTTGACAGCCTATATTCATTATATAGCCAGTCACCAAAAAACATGCGGGAGCTGAGTGAATGTGCTCACAACCTAGACATTGCCCTCAGGAGGATCGGAAAAGTGTTCAGTGTTCGCTGGGTAGCTTCTTCATGCAGGGCAGTCTCTGCAGTTTGGCAGTCTTATCCAGCCTTGGCACAACATTTCCGTGAAGCATCAGAGGATAACACAAGGGACAGCAGAGACAGGGCCAAATTCAAAGGTCTGCTTTCTAAGTTTTGCTCCATCAACTTCCTGAAAAGTCTTGCAGTGATGGCAGATGTTCTGACTGAACTTAAGAACTTGTCAGAGATTCTTCAGGACAGACAGACCACGCTCCCAAAGGCCCATGACAACATGACAATCTATATCAAACGCATAGAAAGCCTCAATCGCTACCCAGGACAACATGCAGTTGAAGCCAGCCAAGCAGAGGAAGTGATGGAATTCAAGGGAGAGGAGTTAAGAGTTGGCAGGTCTCCCATCATTAACTCTGCTCAGTTCATCCAAGCAGTGGTAGACAATATGAAAGAAAGACTCTTCACAACCACAGCAAACAGAGCACAGGCCAGTGTTGCAGCCAACCGAAAAGAGGCGTACAATAACCTTATCAAACAAATGGCAGTCCTCAACCCTGACAACTGGGACCACGACAATCCTCGATTTGGAGATAATGAGGTGAGGGCTTTGTGTGATGTCCTACATCTGAATGGACAAGAGGCCCACCTTGGGTTCACTGAATACAAAGCAAGTGGAGGAAGAACCATTCCTAAGAGGATGAAGAAGTTGCTCATGGCAGTTGACACACTGTCTGCAAGCAATGCTGACTGTGAACGGGGGTTCAGCACAATGAACAACATCATAACTGAGTATAGGAGCAAACTGACAACAAGAAATGCAGCAAATCTCCTCTTCATCAGCTCTGTGGGACCTCCATGCAGACAGTGGGATCCACTGCCTTATGTGAAGACTTGGCTAGGCAAAGGAAGAAGAGCAGCCCACTCAACAAGTTGCATGACTCGCCAATACACAGAAGACAAGGATAACTACTTCAGCCCTCTGTGGAAAATGTGGAAAAGTGTTTAGGTGTTCCCACTTTCCCAGGGACCTAGATCCAGCTAGTAGTTTACAACGAGCTGGTAGCTAGTGATAATTATTCAGACTCTTCTGAACCTAAAACGGATGACAGTAATAAAGAATGGATGGAAATGAATGAACCTCAGTTATTGGGAAGAAACACTTGAGTGAACCCAGTTTGTGTTTAAAAAAAATCTGTTAAAAAAGGAGACTTGAAGAGACACATGATAGTTCACACAGGAGAGAAACTATTTAATTGTTCAGTGTGTGGTAAATGTTTTGCTCAAAAAGGAGAGTTGCAATCACACATGATAGTCCACATAGGAGAGTCTATGTTGTAGAGTCTGAGTTATGAGGCTGTTATAATGTTTAAATAAATAATTTAAACATTATATTATTATTATTGTCAAGTGTTTCTAATTTCAACACCAACACCACGATGTGTGTGTTCAGGGATGCATGAAGCTGGTGGCGGGAGGAGAACAATATGAAACCATGAAGGTTGGGGTAGCAGCCTATAGTTCCTGTAAGAAACTCAAACCACTTTCACCCCTGTGTGTGTCCTGATCGACGCCCCGGGGGCGAATGGAGCATACTCCCATTGAACTATTCACCTTATACAGTCCTTTCCCATAACCTCACTAACAAACATTATTAGTTAGTTTCACCCGCCCACAGAATGCGGTACATTCAACGTAACGTTCCATAGTGAACGAGCACGGATCTGTAGCAGGTGCACGCGAGCTAGAACGAAAATTCAGAGAGATGAAAAATGGCCAAACGTTTGGTAAAGAGAAAAGTTGATTCAGAATGCAGGGTTTTTAACCAACAGTGCACAAGTGATTATTATTGTTAAATGCAAAGAAGTTTGTCAATAAATGTATGAATGTGGTCGCGGAGGAGGTGTGTCCCGCGGTGAGTCTGTCCTCAAGTAGGCACCAATGGGGGATTAGATCATGTAGATGCCCAGCTGCAGGAGAAGACTAAATAATTTTACCGATATGTTCATGATCTGTGTCAAGCAGGGGTTTTCCTGCATTTAGAATTATGAGGCGGCCGCCTCCGTCATATTTCTAGCCGCATCCAGCTCTCGACAAAACTCTGACGGTCGTATTTTCTACAAGCGTTGAACTCGGTGGATTTCTGTAATTTCTAACTGCAATTGCGGCATTGCGCCGACGTGGTGGCGGGGGCGCTGTTTCGCAAATAAGTTAGCTTTCGTGTTGATTTATAGTTGATGTTGACTGCTCAAGGAGAATACATATTTGAAAGTACCAGTGGCGTGCAGTCAGGTGAGGCAGGGTAGGCAGTGCCTCACCCAGGCATTTAAGAAAGAAAAAGAATATCAGTCTTTTTAAAATATTTTTTAATTATTTTTTTTATTGTTATTTTTTTTACTAATTATTCTTAACTTTAATGTGTTAAAATGTTGTTAAAATAAAAATAAATTATGTAAAATGTGTTGTTTTAAAAATAGAATGCATGCCCTGGCACCAGGAGAGTTTGCTCCCAAAGCTAGCTGATTGCTGATTGCTGGCGAGAGGCACCTGTGTGTGCGAGAGGCAGACTGTGCTTGTGCTTCTGTGCTATGCGAAGTGATAGACCAACGGTTTCGTAGGTTTGCGCATGCGTAGTCTGTTCTCACATTGTCTTCATTGATGGCCGTTGAGGCACCGTGCCACGCTGCTTCTGACTGTCTGACAGCATGATTGACAGTTTGCGTTTGGCTTGTTTGGCTTGCCGTAGCGGCATTCCTCTGCTGTTCGCGCCGCGGTTCTAAATTTCCCCAGCTAACTTGCGATAGGCATCATGGATATCCAACAGTTAAAAAGATGTTCAACCTTCAGTTTTGAGCAAAAACGAAATGTGATTGAAAATGGGAGGGCAACACCTGACCTATCTCAATTAACCCAAAGGAAGGGACAGAAGATTGTACGAACATTTCAAAACGGAATGGTACAAAAAAAAGGACTGGCTGTGTGGATGTAGCCAGGCTAACAAGCTATTCTGCTTCCTTATTTCTTATTTCTTTGCCTATTGTTCTCGTCTAGCGACAGTGTGTGGGTGAAAGGGGGCTACTGTGAAGAAGAGCTTTAGAGAAGCATGAAAAATCCACAGCCCACATCCACTCTCAGATGGCCTTGGAAACCTTTGGCAAAAGTCGCATAGACATGGCCCTGGATGAGCAGCACCGGCTGCATGTTACTGCACACAACGCAAAGGTAAAGGACAACAGGGACATCTTGAAAAGCCTAATTGATGCAACATGCTACCTTGCTAAACAAGAATGAGCATTTCGGGGGCACGACGAGAGCAGTAGCTCCATCAATCGTGGGAATTATGTCGAACTTTTACATTTGATGGCAGAAAAGGATGAGAAATTAGCCGCACATTTGCCTACGCATGTTACATATGCTTAAGATAATGTAGGCTATTGCGTGCCGGTTCAAATGCTGTAAATCCTGTGTTGTTGATGCAGGTTAATTTATATTGTCATTGAGCTGTTTTGCGTGCTGCTGTAAATCCTGTTTTTTTAATAGCTCACTGCCTACCCAGCCAATGACCTCACTGCACGTTACTGGAAAGTACAGAATGCCTGAGAGCATTATATTACATTACATTTTGAATGGTCATCTGGTGCCTGAATATTGTGTTTTCCTTTACATAAATAATGACATTTCCACCATAAATTGATGCAGAAAGGGCACAAATTGGTGCATCTAAATTCACCAGAATGCAAGAAATTAAGTGTTTGATGCTCGTTTAAGGACCCCCAGACAGCCCTGCTTCATGGGTTCCCCTGTGTATGATGAGGGTCCTCCCTCATGTATCAGACTGTAAAACTGATTATATTTCATTGACATATCACTATAGGTATAAATTCCATCCAAATTCAACTGTTTAGACTTTGTTTGCATCCACCAGTGCTCTCCTGCTCGCAATTGCTTTGCGCAACCACCTCCATTTCACACCGTTCCACTCTGTTCCATATTATTTTATGTTAGAGACCGACCCAGGCCCCCCATCACAGAAAGGAAAAATGATGTGGCCCTCACAGAAAAAAGTTTGGGGACCCCTGACTCAGAGACTCACCCTCACTCTCCATTTTTAAATCCCACCTCAAAATCCCACCTCAAAACCCATGCATACAACCTCCCCTACCCCTAACCATCTCCCCTAACCCTGCCACCCCCCATGAAATGTTAGTATTGTAGGAGTTGGAGCGTACAAACGAAACGGAGACTTGGTGCCAGTATAAAGCCGACCGTGTCGGCATTTATTTAACTGATGACATAGCGCCCATAGCAACATACTATGGGACGCGTACTGAAGGCGGTGGACCCCAGGAAAGCCTCGGGGCCGGATGGCGTCCTGGGACGGGTGCTGAGAGACTGCGCCGACCAGCTGGCCGGGGTCTTCACCAACATCTTTAACCAGTCCCTGTCCCAGGCCACCGTCCCACCCTGCCTGAAAACCTCAACTATCATCCCAGTCCCGAAGAAAAGCACGGTGAGCTGCCTAAACGACTACCGCCCGGTGGCACTCACACCAATCATCATGAAGTGCTTCGAGAAACTAGTCCGGGCCCACATACTCACACGCCTCCCGCCCAACCTGGATCCATACCAGTTCGCCTACAGAGCCCACAGGTCCACAGAGGACGCCATAGCGACGACTCTCCACGCCACTCTATCCCACCTGGAGAGGGGAAACAGCTACGCGAGACTGCTCTTCGTGGACTTCAGCTCCGCCTTTAACACCATCCTTCCAGACAGGCTAGTGACCAAACTACTAGACCTGGGTCTATCACACTCTATATGTGCGTGGATCAAGGACTTCCTGACCAACCGCCCCCAGAGGGTGAGGGTGGGCCCCCACACCTCCACAGCCCTCAGCCTCAGCACTGGGTCCCCCCAGGGCTGCGTGCTAAGCCCCATCCTCTACAACCTCTACACCCACGACTTCACCCCCATCCACCCCAGCAACTACATCGTAAAGTTTGCAGACGACACCACCGTGGTGGGATGTATCTCGGGGGGGGACGAGGCGGCGTACAGGGATGAGGTAGAGCAATTGAGCAAGCTGTGCAAGGTAAACAACCTGCTGCTAAACAAGTCAAAGACCCAGGAACTCATCGTAGACTACAGGAGGAAAAAGTCCGAGATCCTGCCCCTGCTCATCAACGGAGAGAGCGTAGAGATGGTCTCAAACCTCCGTTTCCTGGGACACATCATACGGGATGACCTGGCCTGGAAGGACAACACTAAAGGCACCATCAAGAGGGCACAACAGCGGCTATACACCCTGAGATGCCTCAAGAAACAACACAGCAAGCAGGAGATGCTGGTGGCCTTCTACCACGGCGCAGTGGAGAGCATCCTCACCTTCGGCATCTCCAACTGGTACCACAGCTGCACGGCAGCGGAGAGAAACGATCTACAGAGAGTCGTGAGAACAGCACAGGGGATCACCGGCGCCACCCTCCCCTCTCTGGAGAAGCTGTACGAAACACGCTGTCTCAGGAGGGCCTCCAAGATCTCCAAGGACCCGACCCACCCTGGGCACGAACACTTTGTCAAGCTGCCCTCGAACAGGAGGTACAGGACCCCGGCCGCTAAGACAAACAGACTGAAGAACTGCTTCTACCACAGGGCCGTCAAGGCCCTGAACACAGAAAAGGCCTAAGTTCTGGGCCCAGGACAAGTCCGGACGGATTGTAAATGGCAGCTAGTGCTGAGGCACAAACATGTACATTTTCAAGCCTGCAAACTGTGACACTTTAAAAAAATGTGAAAAAATACTTTCTTGTGCAATATGACAACCCTAGTTGACTATCTGTGCAGTATAGTACAGTGGATTGTGTACATAGCCTCTATTGATGTAAACCAGCTCTTTATCTTCTTGTGATTTTATGCATCTATGCTTTTTCAAAATGTGTTTCTTTTTCCTTTCTTAAACACCAGGGGAGCCTCCCCTCCTAAATTTCGTTGTCTGGTACCTGTACTGTAACAATGACAAATAAAGTCTATCTATCTATCTATACAACACTTCCTTAAATGTTACCTGTAACCCCCATACGTCACACCCCAGTGACCGGCGTTAAAGTGCCCGCACACAATTCCCCATAACCATGCCTGGCTGTGTATGTAATATCCTAAACCTAGCAATGCTTCATTGAGCTGGGAGAATGGAATATGAATGTAGTCATCTAATATGCTGTAATATAAATATAAATAATAAAAGATTGTCCTCCCTAATCTTGAACAGCACCAGCCACTTCTTAGGACTTCTTAGGACTGAACTGTTTGGTGGGAATGTGACTGAGCATTTTAATTTGAATAATTTCTTGATTTTACAGTACCCACCTGTTTCTGTGGCTGTAATTGCTGTGGGATCAATCATTCGATTTAGATGGCAAGCCCTAGCAGTTTGCGTCACATTCAAACTATTTTTCTATACTTTAATATTCCAGAAAGGGACATTAACAACTTTCTGAAAATCAAGGTATATTTATACTGTAGGCATCATGGGGTCCTGACTCTGTTCAGCTAATTGTGTGTTGATTCCCATGACAGTGGTAATTAGAGCTTAGTGTAATGTAATTGATCTTAAGTGGTCTTTTTGAGGTAGTTCAGTGAGATTAGCTGACAGGCTAACCTCCTGCTCTATGTCTCCATGGAGACCAGTCAGGAAACAGGTCAGACTTTCTGTTTAATTAAACCTGTTAGAAATTACCACCTGTAAAAAAAAAGGGGGAAAAAGAAATACTCAGTGGTTGTGTTCATTCAGTATCTCTTGTGTTCTTTCTCTCCCTCATTTCTCTTTTTGTCTTTCTGTCTTTGTCTCTCCTACATTAGCTATTATCCATAACGTGCCAGCCCCCTATCCCATATTGTCATGTTTAATCTGTGAATGTGTGGAGAGAGAGAGAGAGAGAGAGAGAGAGAGAGAGAGAGAGAGAGAGAGAGAGAGAGAGAGAGAGAGAGAGAGAGAGACTGATTGTGTCTGTTACACTGCGTGCACAATTATTAGGCAAATTGTATTCCTCAGTATTAATTTTATTGTTGAACAAATACAATGCTATCAGTCAATCCTAAATGTTATTGAACCTCAAACCTGAATGTTTATCAAAGGAAAAATGTGTTTTGTCTTTCTCAGGGGAATAAATAACTGTGCAGAATTATTAGGCAACTATTAGTGTGCAGAATGATTAGGCTACTACTACTAAACTAAATTACAACTCACTTATTTATTCAACATTTTTAGAGTTGGGGTAACAAATAACTAACACAAAATGATAATTAAATAACATTTTTGGCCTTTCAAAGGCAAGACCAGGCAAGTTTATTTGTATAGCACAGGGGGGCTTTACATACATTATTTAAAAATACAGCAAGAGGAGCATAGTAAGAAAATAAAAATGACAATGAATAAAAGCAAATAGAAGAAGTAAATAGATAAAACATTTAATAAGACAATAGTTAATTGAAAAAAATACATTGATAGAAGTGTTTGTGTTTAATCATAACTGATGCAAAACATGAAGGTTTTTAGCTTAGATTTAAATATTTTAAGGGTTTGGGACTGTTTGATTTATTCAGGGGGTTTGTTCCAGGAGCATGCAGCAGCGTGACTGAAAGCTGCTGCACTGTGTTTTGTTTTTACTCTTGGAATTATTAGCTGATTAGTCTCAGCTGACCTTAAGGACCTTGCGGGAATATAGGGTGGGAGGAGATTTTCATGTATTTTGGTCCAAGACCATTTTGTGATTTGTATGTAATTAGGAGGATTTTGAATTCAATTCTCTGAGAGACTGGTAGCCAGTGTAGGGATCTCAGGATTGGTGTAATGTGTTCAAAATTTAGCCAATATAGCCACCATTATTTTCAATAACTGCCATGAGCCTTCCATCCATGGAGTCTGTCCGTTTCTTGATCTGTTTGAACTTTGGCTGAAGCAGCAACCACAGCCTCCCAAATGCTCTTCAAAGAGGTGTATTGTCTTCCTCACTGTAAATCTGACATATGAGAAGGGACCACACAAGTACTCAATAGGATAGTCAGGTGAGGAAGGGGGTCAGGTCATTATTCAGTCATCTTTGAGGCCTTTGCTGGCTAGCCAAGCAGTGGAGTACTTGGATGCATGTGATGGAGCATTGTCCTGCATAAAGATCATGGCCTTCTTGAATGCTGCAGACTTCTTCCTGTACCACTGTTTGATGAAAGTTTCTTCCAGAAACTGGCAGTAGGTTTGGAAGTTGATTTTCAGTCTATCTTCAACCCGAAAAGGTCCAACTAGCTATCCTTAATGAGAGCAGCTCATACCATTACCCCTCCTCCACCTTGCTGGCGCCGGACTCAAAGTGGTGGCCTGTGTCTGTTAGTGATCCAGCCACGGGCCCATCTATCTGATCCTTTAACATACTTACAATTTCTCTTGTTTCTACAGTTTATTTGTACCTGCTGTTGTGTTTTCAGTCACTATATATTTATCAGTTTGCATTTATACTCTTCTTGCTGTGTTTTTCTTTTCTTTTCTTTTTTATAGTTCCTGAACTCTCATTCTCATCCTATATCACAAGCTAATTTCTCTCTCCCCCAGTGAACTGCAATAATATTCTGGTTGTGTTGCGATTTGCAGAGCATACCTCATTCTCTGATTACGCTGGGGAAATTAATTAGGTTACAATGCAATTACACAGGTTACTACAGCCTCCTGGGGAGACAGAGATGGAGGCTTCCTTATAGGTGATTATCTTCATTAGACCTACAAAGTAAGGCATAGTTAGAGAGTGTGTGTGTGTGTGTGTGTGTTTATATCTACGTGCATAGATATTTACGTGTGCATGATTGCGTGCGTAAGCATGTGTGTGACCTGGTTTTGGTTGGCCCCCTGGGGTCTTACATATACCACTCACTCACCATATCTGGATGCACACGGTTCCTGTGGGATTATGGGTAAATGGTCGCGCTCATTACAGAGGCAGAGATGGTGCCTGTTTTACCAGAGGAGCTGCTGCTATAACCGCACATGTCTCTGCATGTACAGTATGCTCTGTCATCATGGGAATAGAGACAGTAAATAATGAAGTGATTCCGCTGTCTTTCTTTCCCAGTCTGGAGGTGGTTATTCCACAATCCCAGGGGACAGAGCATCCACAGAAACTTTCCTCTGGACTAACAGAGAGCTATCGCCTTTGTCTCCACTACCTATACTAACCTGTGTGTGTGTGTGTGTGTGTGTGTGTGTGTGTGTGTGTGTTTGTGTATGTGTGCGTGTGCGTGTGCGTGTGCGTGTGTGTGTGCGTGTGCGTGTGTGTGTGTACGTGTGTGCGTGTGTGTGTGCAAGTGCGAGTGCATGTGGGTGTGGGTGTTATGCTCTGTATTCTCTGTTTTGTGAGACAACTTTTGAGATACTGTGTTGAAGTCTTGCATGAAACAAAGGTCTCAGAGGAGTGAAGGCTGCTCTTTTAGACCTGGACCAATGTTAGACAGCCCATCCTAGTGTGTCTGTCCTCTAACCCTTTACCTCTCTCCACCTCTCCTTGTTTTCTCTGCTGTCTCTCATCTCCCTGCTACATCATGTGCACTGACGTCTTCCCTCGGGGGTGTCCATTTTTGTATATCTTTAAATAACCTGTTTATTCTCCCAGGATGCACTGCTCTCCTGTGAGAATGCTCAGAGGGTGCCAGTGAGCAAGGGCGACACACAATCCCTTTCATCTCACACTTTTTAAAATCCGGTCCCTCTAGCGTGTAGGGAGACACTTCACCTCGTAATCTCACGCTTGCTTTCTCACCACCGTCCTAATCATAGTCTCTCTCATATTATGCTCTGTTTGTTTACTCCTGAGTCGCTAAGTTGCTTTGCATTAGAGCTTTATTTGTGTGCCTCATAACACTGAAAAGGAAGGGGAGAGGAAGGGGAGAGGAAGTTAATGTGTGTCACGGCTTGGTAAAAAGGTCCACATGTCGTGAGTTGTGAAACGTTGCAATCGAGCCAAACAAGTCTTGTTGGGAAAAAAAGAATTTTCCGGTTTTTGGCATAGGACAAAAATGTAAGCGATGAAGAACCCATGCAATATCATAACCAACAGTTTTACATTCACTAAATACCTACAGTTTGTTAGCAAACTTGGGTGGGTAGCGTTCGTATTTGTCTGGTGGGCGTTTCCCTTTCGGTACTCCCAACCTAAATAGCAATGTACAGGGGTGTTTGTTGACAAGACAGAAGCTGCCATCAATGACTGTATCGACAGAGAAAGTTTTGTCAATCAACTACTATTCACGGGACTGTGGTCTGTCAATACATCTTCTGCTTTGCTTTTGGATAACTGAGTTACATGCATTGTTTACTAAGCTGTGTGTATGTACAAGTTTGTATGTTTGTTGCTGACACACCGACAGTGAGTTATAACCAAACTTGTTTGCTTGTTAACTATGTAGTGAGTTACCATAGCCAAATGTGTTAGTTTGTTAACTATGTAGTGAGTTACATGCCATAGCCAAACGTGTTAGTTTGTTAACTAGTGTACTGAGTTACATGCTAAGCTGTGTCAGTGTTTACTAGGCTAGCCACACAGGTGTTAGCTTGTTAGAAGCTTGTTTGTTTGTTTTTTGTTTGCTGATTTGGCGGGGTTTTGTTTGTTGTATATATGACACCGGAAATGTAACTAAAGTTCAGCCGCAAAGTTGTTGCACTGTTGTCCTATATCAGTGCAGACTGGCAGGGTAGGAGCACAGGTTTCATACAGGTTAGAGCGCCGTTATTCTGTCTTGGTCTGATAATGAAGCATTGTTCTTTTTTATTTGATGACTTGTTTGATCGATTGATAGCGTAAAACTTAAGTTGTGAATGAATCGCGAGCATCAATGCTTTTCTATGATACTACTGATGACGTATCAGGGTCTTGAAGGGTTGTCCCATTTCATAGGGAAAGATTTCAACCACTATGGCTTGTGGCTCTGTTCCGAGGCCTTGGCTCAAAAGCGAGTCGCACTCGAAAATGAGCCATAGGGGTAGAAAGGGGAATCGGGATTGGGCCTATGTTCACGAGAGTCTATTAAAAAAAATATATATATATATATATATAATTAGCCTTTATTTAACCAGGGTCCCATTGAGATACAATGATCTCTTTTTCAAGGGAAGCCTGGCCAAGACAGCAGCTTAAAAACATCAAGTTTCAACAGTTAAAACAAATAGCACAATTACACAATAAAACAACACCAGATCAACAACAACAAATAGACCAGAGCAATAGGATAAAAATAATGGGACTTTCATATAAAATATAAAATATAAAACAGGACCAAGAACGATATGAATGAATAGAATAAAATAATGGGACTTTCATATAAAACAGGGGCAAGAACGATATGAGGCTGATTCCAAGTTACTCACAAGGTTTTTAAATGTTCCAAGAGAAATTAATTATTTCAAGTTCAAAGAGCTCTGTAATGAATTCCAGGCAGCGGGCGCAAAGTACATGAAGGAGTGCTTGCCGAATTTTGGGGAAATTTAGGAGATAACAGTCATTGGAACGTAAGGAGTAAGTACTCTGGGTTCTTGAAATATAGCCACATAGATATTGGGGGAGTCGCCTAACATGGCTTTATACATAAAGGTGTGCCAGTGTGAGAGACGACATGCAGCCAATGAGGGCCACTCAACTCTGCCATATAAGGTACAGTGGTGAGTGAGGTACATACAGGTACAGTGGTGAGTGAGGTACATATAAGGTACAGTGGTGAGTGAGGTACATATAAGGTACAGTGGTGAGTGAGGTACATATAAGGTACAGTGGTGAGTGAGGTACATATAAGGTACAGTGGTGAGTGAGGTACATATAAGGTACAGTGGTGAGTGAGATACATATAAGGTACAGTGGTGAGTGAGGTACATATAAGGTACAGTGGTGAGTGAGGTACATATAAGGTACAGTGGTGAGTGAGGTACATATAAGGTACAGTGGTGAGTGAGGGCTTTGCAACATATGACGAACCTCAGGGCACCGTGGTACACAGAGTCCAGGGATTGCAAACATGTTGCCGGGACATGCATATAAAGAAGGTCACCATAATCCAGCGGTTCTCAAACCTCTCCTCGGGCCCCCCAATCCTTCCACATATTTGATCTGTTCCACCACCAGCACACCTGATTCAACTAATCACGTACAAATCATGATTGACTTGGTACTTGATTAGTTGAATCAGGTGTGCTGCTGGTGGAACAGATCAAATATGTGGAAGGATTGGGGGGCCCGAGGAGAGGTTTGAGAACCGCTGATAATCCAATACAGGAAGAAAGGTGGCTGCAACTAACCTTTTCCTGGCAGCAAATGTAAAGCATGTCCTGTGGCGATAAAAGAACCCCAGTTTCAGTTTAATCTTTTTTATCAGGTTCTCTATATGAGATCTAAAAGAAAGCCGGTCATCAATCAAAATACCCAGGTACTTATAACAACACACTAAATCCATTGCGTATCCTTGTAAGGAGAACACACTGGGAGGGGGCTCAGGTATCGTCCTGCCATTTGAAAAAAACATACATTTGGTTTTGGAAACATTTAAAACAAGTTTCAAGTCTATAAGCTGACGTTCCACAAGGTTAAAGGCAGTCTGTAAGTAGCCAAGGGCCTCGGCAAGGGTGGAACCATAACAGTAAATGACAGTACCGTCAGCATAGAAATGGAATTTAGCATCAGGGACGTTTCTGCCAAGTGCATCCACATAAATACTAAACAAAATTGGACCCAAAACAGAGCCCTGGGGCACGCCAGAAGAGACATTTAACATTGTAGAAGAACTACCTTCAAAATGTGTACATTGCATTCTGTCTGACAGATAATTAGCAAACCAACCAACTGCTTGATTTGACAGACCAATATTCAACAATCGTTGCTTCAAGATGGAATGATCCACAGTGTCAAAGACCTTGGAGAGGTCAACAGAAAGGGCTGTGCAGAATTTTTTGTTATCCAGTGACTCTATTAGATCATTTGTGACTTTTAGGGAGGCTGTGATGGTACTGTGTTGTTCCCTGAAGCCAGATTGATATGCAGAGAGAATATTGTTTGTCCTTCAACTGATCATTTATCAACCTTTCAAGGACCTTTGACAAAATGCACAACTTAGAAATCGGTCGATAGTTGTTCAAACAGGTAGGATCCCCCCCTTTTAAAAGAGGAAGAACATGAGCAACCTTCCAAATTGCAGGAATGCAATTTGTAGTAATGGTGAGGTTGAAAATACAGAGGGTTTAACAATACGAGAGGTTTAGCAATGAAATCAGCGGCTAACTTTAAAAACGGAGGTTCTAAATGATCTGGGCCTGCGGATTTCGTAATATCCAGAGAAAGGAGAGCTCTATGGACTTCTTCCACTGTGAAGAATGTAAAACAAAAAGGCTGACCAGCAGGTATGAGACCAGCATCTGGAGCAGAAGGCACTGGAGCTGGGGCTGGTGAGTCAGTTTGGGGAGAAGAACTAGAGAACAGGGAGCCAGAGGCAATAAAATGCTTGTTATAACAGTCAAGCATGGAAGCCCTATCAGATACAGTGGTGTCATTGTAGACAATGCTGGGTGGGAGGTCACTATGATTCTCATCGGTTGATATGGATTTTATCACCTTCCCGAATTTTTGGGGGTCATTTACATTTTCTGTTGTTGCCGAGAGATAGAAATCAGATTTGGCTTTTTTGATCTGAAAAGTAAAGCGATTTCTGAGTTGCCTGAAAGTGAGCCAATCAGCCTCAGCCCTGGTGTTTCTGGCTGTAGCCCAAGCAAGATTTCTATTTCACAAAAGGTCAGATAGCTCAGGCGTGAACCATGGGTTTTTTCTCCCCTCCCTCTCCCTTATCTCTGACTTTATACCTCCTGAAGGGAGCATGTTTATCAACAAGAGAGGAGAGACCTTCATGGAAGAACTCCTATGCAGTCTGTACAGCTTTACATAATTCAATACGTTCCCAGTCAAAATCATACAAGTCATGATGGAATCCCTGTTCAACAAATGCCTTCATGTTATGTTTAATCACAAAGCGGGGTTTAGTTTTAGGAACCTTTGCATTTCTGACTGCAGCTTATATCATTAGCAAAAATACCTGCCATAGAGTACTTGTGTGGAGCATTAGTCAAGAACAAGTTGATTAGTGAAGATTTATCCGGGAATTTTAGATTGGGGTGTGTGGGACTCTCAATGAGCTGTGTAGGGTTAAGTGAGACACAGATATCTTTGAAAGGATCAGATTAAGATTTTAGCCAATCCCAATTTAAGTCACCAGTCAAAAAGACTTCACTGTAGTTCAGGTCAGATAACAACTTAGTCAAGGAGGTGAGTGTCTCAGCAACAGCTGATGGTGGTCTGTAACAACCCACCACAGTTAAAGAGAACCCAGTTGACACCTCAAGATGAATGGCCAGGAACTCAAACTGTTTACAGACTGATTTGGACTGCAAGATATTCACATCAATCTTTGGGAGCAAACTACGAATATTCAGATGGATTACACCTAGCCCAGACCTATCCTTAAACTCAGTAGGGGTGTTACATGTAGCAATATCAGGGCCAGGGTTTGGCTGTAAACCAGAAATCAATAGTAGGAGTAACACTGGTGGATTGATGATTCACTTGCTTAGTCAAATGTATTGATTGTAAGTCGCTTTGGAATAATGTGTCTGCTAAATGCCAAAAAATGTACAAAAATTAAAATTTAAAAATTTTAAAAAATAAAGTCAAATGTAAAAGGAGCTTGCACATCCGCTGCACATAGATCCGAGCCGATTTCGTGTAGAGATTGTGGCCAGATGCTGCCATGAAAGGAAGCATTTCTGATATTGCCTCAAGGTGCAGTGCTCAATTGCCAGTACGTTCAGCTCTCAGAAACTTGAAAAGTATATCCACCATGTACTGCAACCAGAGGGCAGCTGTCCTGCTACAGGATTTTAAGTATTCACTTTTGCTTTTGAGTTGTTCCTTTATTCTGAGTATCACATCAGCATTGCAAGCCTTCTCTGCAGACACTGATCCCTCCATCAACTGTGCATGGAGGACAGCAACTTCATCCAGATCAGATGCATGCAGGTATCTTTGACCCTCTTATGGAAGCTTGGGCTAGTAATACAAAAAATACATTAACATTGTAAAAGGTCAATCTTTTTTTTTTTTTATGGGTTAGGGTTAGATGGTCTGATATATATTGTTTTAGGAATACCTGGAATATGAAATGATAAAAAACCTTTCATTACGAATATATTGCAAGAAAACGAACCCACTGGTTCCTCTTGACCCACTTACCTGTATGCATCTATGGGTTAAGAATTTCCTTTTACACACATATAGTACTGCATCCAACTCCATGTCTTATGTAAAACAGTTTCTGGGTGATTGTGGACAGTATTGAACACTTTGTGTGGACATCAGACAAGAAGACATGCATAAAAACATTATTTAACATGGGCGTCAAGGGGAAATTGTGGCATCACCAGTTTCAGAATTGTTCAATACTTTCCACCACTTGGATTTCTTAAGACTCTTGATATGTTATGAAGGACATATCCATGAGACTAGGACAGTTGAAAGAGTTTCTGTTGCAATTTGTCTGAGGTCATATTGTATAATGCCTGTACTATCAACCCACTTCTGTTCTCTCTCCATCTGTCCTCTTTTCACTCTGTGTCTTGTCTTGCTGCCTGTGTTTTGTCTGCTTCTGACTGTGACATGGCTGTTACTGTCTTCATTGTCTGCGTGTTTGTACTGTCCGTGTCTCTCTCCATGATCTACTCTTCTGTTTGCATGGCTCCCTTGTAAAAGAGACCTTGGTCACAGCTCCCCAGGCTAGACAGTAAAAAAAAGTACATACATACATGAAAGTGCACACACACACACACATAGACACACACAGACACACGCACACATGCACACACAGACTCACACACACACATGTCCAGACACGATATCCAAACCCAGAAGCAAAGGGGAAAACAAAAGTAGTGAAGAAGATATATAAGTCAGAAAATATGCAACCGTGGCCTGTGGTGGTCCAGTGGTCTGGCACCGCTGTCTACGGTGCACACATGTGCCCATGTTGCCATGGGTTCGAGTCTGGCTCATGCCCTGCTGACATGTCCTCTCTCCTTACTTTCCTGTCTGTCTTTACTATATCTGTCCAATAAAATGAAATGTGAGTGGGACAACCCAACTCAGAAAAAATGACTTTAAATTTTAAAATATGCAACCGCCTTGAACCGACCTGAAAATGTGTGCGTAAAATGACACCAGGACACCGGACGCCCCGCTACAGGTTAACTCTGGCACATCTGAGCTCTAATCCAAGAGATCAGAGATTAGAAAGACTTCTCACACAAACACAGGAGGCTAATTCCCCATGTCAGACAAGCGTGTGTGTGTGTGTGTGTGTGTGTGTGTGTGTGTGTGTGTGTGTGTGTGTGTGTGTGTGTGTATTGAACGCCCCAGTCCTACTCGCTGCGATAGTGGACATAAAGTTTAGAACCTATAGACACACTTTGTTGCATAAATGCATTTCATGAAGTCCAGAGAAGCTTTGCAGAAGCTTTATTTTGATCCATGCCATGATGGTAATTGTGTAGCATATATCTGATAGCATATATCCGATGAGGTTCCGTGGAAAGCTCTTGGAATACCTCTCAGGCTCACTATTAGGTAAATATATCTATCAGGATGTCAGCATCCTATTTCACCTGTGTACACACGCCGACTCCAAAAGTGCTTGTCATATAGCCAAGTTAGGTGTCTTTAGTGCGATAGGTGTATTTGGGGCAAACAATAAGTCAATAGGAGAGAATCTAAATTTAAATAATTTTATTGTGTCTTCTGTGTATTGTGTGACTGTCTGTGTGTGTGACTGTGTGTGTGTGTGTGTGTGTGTGTGTGTGTGTGTTTGGCCATGAGAGTCCAATCCAACCCCTCACACACTTCTCAGTGTCTGGGCCTTAGGGATGCAGAATGGCGTGGCGTGGGCGCTGGCCGTCCTCTGTATGCACTGGCTGGTGGTGAGGGCCTGGCTCGCCCTGCGCTGGCTGGTGGTGAGGGCCTTGCTCTCTCCCTGCCATTGTCCAGAGCCACTAACAGCGGCTTGGTGGCCACGATGCGGCCGTTCATGCCAGCCATGGCCTTGGTGGCCACCTCAGGGGAGGAGAAGCACCACCTTTGCACTGGTGATTGTTCCGAAGGGGGCGAACACCTTGCGCAGGGCCTCGTCATCCATGCTGTCGTCCAGGTTCTTCACATACAGATTTACACCCTGGTAGAGAGAGACCCTGTTTAGTGAGATGATTTTTCAACCCCTCAAATACATAGACAATAATTACAAAGTACATCAACTTCTATGTTAGTATGAATACATTCACAAACCTTGTATGTGGTCGTACGGTCCAGCTTCTCGCTGTCAAACTGGTGCTTCAGCTCAGTCTGGCGCTCTCCTCTCTTCTGGGCGCGGCCCACATAGACCCGCCTCCCATTGACTGTTTTACCATTCATGTCGTCAACGGACTTCTGGGCGTCCTCGTGCCTTTGGAAGTTGACAAAGCCGAAACCTTTGGACTTCCCGCTGTCATCAGTCATGACCTGGACTCTCAGGGTCGGGCCATATTTCTCGAACCTCTTCGCCAGCCTGCGGTTGTCCATGTCTTCTCCAAAGTTCTTGATGTAGACATTAGTGAACTTTCCGACAAAAACTTCCTTGTCATTGAGCAGCGTGTCGTTCATGAGGTGGGGGGCAGCACAGGTCTGGGCCTTGAGGATGCAGAATGGCAGAGCTGCAGGCTGGTTGGGGTTGATGACTGGGTTGGGCACGGCGTCAATGCTGGCCATCCTCTGCATGCACTGGCTGGAGGTGAGGGCCTGGATGGGGGTGAGGGCCTGGCTGGTGGAGAGGGCCTGGCTGGGGGTGAGGGCCTGGCTGGAGGTGAGGGCCTGGCTGGGGGGCTGGCTGGGGGTGAGGGCCTGGCTGGGGGTGAGGGCCTGGCTCTCCCTGCGCTTGCTGGTAGTGAGGGCCTGGCTGGGGGTGAGGGCCTGGCTCTCCCTGCGCTTGCTGGTGGTGAGGACCTTGCTGGGGGTGAGGACCTTGCTGGTGGTGAGGACCTTGCTGGGGGTGAGGACCTTGCTGGTGGTGAGGACCTTGCTGGTGGTGAGGGCCTGGCTGGGGGTGAGGGCCTGGCTGGGGGTGAGGGCCTGGCTGGGGGTGAGGACCTTGCTGGGGGTGAGGGCCTTGCTGGTGGTGAGGACCTTGCTGGGGGTGAGGACCTTGCTGGGGGTGAGGGCCTTGCTGGTGGTGAGGACCTTGCTGGTGGTGAGGGCCTGGCTCTCCCTGTGCTTGCTGGTGGTGAGGACCTTGCTGGGGGTGAGGACCTTGCTGGGGGTGAGGACCTTGCTGGGGGTGAGGACCTTGCTGGTGGTGAGGACCTTGCTGGGGGTGAGGGCCTGGCTGGGGGTGAGGACCTTGCTGGGGGTGAGGGCCTTGCTGGGGGTGAGGACCTTGCTGGGGGTGAGGACCTTGCTGGGGGTGAGGGCCTTGCTGGGGGTGAGGACCTTGCTGGGGGTGAGGGCCTTGCTGGTGGTGAGGACCTTGCTGGTGGTGAGGGCCTGGCTCTCCCTGCGCTTGCTGGTGGTGAGGACCTTGCTGGGGGTGAGGACCTTGCTGGTGGTGAGGACCTTGCTGGGGGTGAGGACCTTGCTGGTGGTGAGGACCTTGCTGGGGGTGAGGGCCTGGCTGGGGGTGAGGGCCTGGCTGGGGGTGAGGGCCTGGCTGGGGGTGAGGGCCTGGCTGGGGGTGAGGGCCTGGCTCTCCCTGCGCTTGCTGGGGGTGAGAACCTTGCTGGTGGTGAGGACCTTGCTGGTGGTGAGGACCTTGCTGGTGGTGAGGACCTTGCTGGTGGTGAGGGCCTGGCTGGGGGTGAGGGCCTGGGGGTGATTTGTGATGAGAACGGCTCCAAGGGCTATGGCTCTGTGGACTTTAAGAGCCAAGAGGCTGCTGGGATAGCCATCGACAGGCTGAACGGCACGCTGCTCAATGACAAGGAAGTGTTTGTCGGACGCTTCACCACCAGCAAGGTCCTCACCCCCAGCAAGCGCTGGGAGAGCCAGGCCCTCACCCCCAGCCAGGCCCTCACCCCCAGCCAGGCCCTCACCACCAGCAAGGTCCTCACCACCAGCAAGGTCCTAACCCCCAGCAAGGGCCTCACCACCAGCAAGCGCAGGGAGAGCCAGGCCCTCACCCCCAGCCAGGCCCTCACCCCCAACCAGGCCCTCACCCCCAAACAGGCCCTCACCCCCAGCCAGGAGAACACCTCCACCACCTCCACCTCCAGGGTGAAGAGAGACCCAGGCGCGGGGTCCTCGCCCGTCAAAGAGCGCAGGGAGGGCCAGGCCCTCACCCCCAGCCAGGCCCTCACCCCCAGCCAGGCCCTCACCACCAGCCAGGCCCTCACCCCCAGCCAGGCCCTCACCCCCAGCCAGGCCCTCACCACCAGCCAGGCCCTCACCACCAGCCAGGCCCTCACCCCCAGCAAGGTCCTCACCCCCAGCAAGGTCCTCACCCCCAGCAAGGTCCTCACCCCCAGCAAGGTCCTCACCACCAGCAAGGTCCTCACCCCCAGCCAGGCCCTCACCCCCAGCCAGGCCCTCACCCCCAGCCAGGCCCTCACCCCCAGCCAGGCCCTCACCCCCAGCAAGGTCCTCACCCCCAGCAAGGTCACCCCCAGCCAGGCCCTCACCCCCAGCCAGGCCCTCACCCCCAGCAAGGTCCTCACCCCCCAGCAAGGCCCTCACCCCCAGCAAGGCCCTCACCACCAGCAAGGTCCTCACCCCCAGCAAGGCCCTCACCCCCAGCAAGGCCCTCACCCCCAGCAAGGTCCTCACCCCCAGCAAGGCCCTCACCCCCAGCAAGGTCCTCACCACCAGCAAGGTCCTCACCTTGTGCAATTTACACTAGCGCGTTCGGGAGGGGACAGGAAGAAGTGAAAACGTATCTAGTCCTGCCCCTTCCTTACAATATATTACACATTTTCAAAAATAGAGTCTCTTTCTATAACTAAATATGTAGTATTTTTACTACATGGTTTGGACTGGTGATTGAAAGAAAGGTTCTTTATATACAATATTTGCATTTCTTAAAAACAAACTGTCAACTTATATGACATCTTGCATACAAGGCATTCTAGAACCTTAACAACACATAACTGTCAATCAATTATGCAACACATCAATCAATCTCTTTTAACAGTCAATCAATCATGTAACATATTATTCAATCTCCTTCAACTGTCAATCAATCATGCAACATAACCAATGTAACCTATAAAGTTACAACAAAATATAACATAAATATCCATATACAACATAAATATCAAACACAGAAAGATGTATTTCAGTCACCTTACTACTCAGAGTCCTCACTTAAAAAACACTTGTTTATAATGGCCTTTGAATTTACTCATATTTTTGCTCCGTTTTACACTCGTATCTAGTCCATTCCAAAGGGATGCCCCACAAACCGAGATGCACGTTCTTTTCAGAGTCGTACGAACACTACGCTGTTTGAGATTCAAAGTCCCTCTTAAATATTAACCACCTTCTCTACCCATATACATTTTCTGAATGTTGCTTGGTGTTATTTATAACCTTAAACATAATTTGTGCAGTTTTAAATTTAAACATTTAGACATGTACTAACCCATCTGCACAAATTGCTGTCTGCTGCTTATGTCGCTTTTCAGCCACTCCAGGCAGTTTTTGTCATAGAGAACCTTAAATCTGTCTATAAATAACCCATAGGCTTTATTCACATCTGATTCATCACACAAAGTCTTCCAATTGCATTGCAGGAAATCATTTCTAAAAGCAGATACCGTTTCCTCAGTTCTTATTCTCTTATACCGTGTTTCCGTTGACTCTTTTTCCTATAATTACTCTCATATACCGTAAAGACAGGTAAGTGATTGCTAATATCATTAATTAATAATCCACCTATCGCCTTACTTTCCAAATTGTTTGTAAATATATTATTGATTAGGGAGGCACACTCAGATATTATCCTGATTGGTTAGGAAATGGTTGGAAAAAGGCTCAAACTATACATTGTTTCAATTAATTTTGTTTTCTCATGTTTGTGTGGATTCAACAGGTCGATGTTAAAATCCCCACAGACATAGCTAATGATGAATGATGAAAACCTTTATTGTCCCCAATGGGGAAATTTTGTTGTCAAACAGCTTAGTTAGGGCAGTTTTGTTTTGAAGAGGAAAATAACCTTTCCATGTTAATCATGAATGTATCCATGTTAGATCCTGGTTTTCTGTAAACACAGCTTACAATTAAGTTTTTCATTCTTTCCACAGTTATTTCCACCGTAATACATTCCATAATTTCATCAATGGCTTTTCAGTTGCTTTACAATGCGCTTTACAGGAAGAATATATAAAAAGGGCACCTTGCAGGATAGAATGTCCCCAAAGGCAGAGAAGGTGTCGTAGAGAGCGTTGCGGTCGATGGCCTTGTCTAGGTTCCTTGGGGATGCAGAATGATGGAGCAGGCTGGTTGAGGTTGTCGTAGATGATGCTGGCCACACTCATAAGCAGACCCATAGCGTCTAACTAGAATTAACGCTGGAATTAATGTCTGATGATGTTACGTAGCTCTCAAACAGCGTGTCAAACAAAAGTGTCAAATAAAACTGGAAACAATACTTAGTTAATATATAGAATAAGCTCTGTAGCACACACAATGTAGATATCAGTCAGATGAAATGCAGAATGGAAGAGGGATGTTCAGGGGACACTTGAAACCGGAATTCGGAACCCCAGTTGCTAAGTTCTCTTTTGTGACATCATTGTCAATTGTTGCATCAGTAAAATTTATAGAAATCCTTGATGTTCTGTTTCAATATCAGTATAAATGAATAACCTTTATTTATTTGTATATAATTGATTATATATATTTATATATAATAATAATAATAATAATAATAATAATAATAAATCATATTTTGTACAGTGCATTTCTCAGTACTCAAAGATACTTTACCTCCATGGAGAAGAGATTTATCTATAATAATAACCCCTCACCCCTCCCCTGGCCTCTCATCCCTCCCCCCTCCACTGGCCTCATCCCTCCCCTGGCCTCCCCCGGCCTCCCATGCCAGACACTTTGAGACACTGCCAAAATAAAGCTTGAATGAAAACAATGTGTTGCTCTCTGTGTCTAAAAACGAAATCTAAAGATTCGGGGCTGAAACAAAAATGCTTGGGGGCTGAAGCCCCAGAAGCCTAGGCCTAGTGAAGGCCAGGCGCTGTCGCAGACATCACTACGCTCAAGGACAAATAGGGCCAAAGGCAGGCACGTGCCGTGAGCTTTAGTTTTAGATTGGGTAAGCATACACATAATACACATAATGACACATACACGCTATCAGTGAACGCAGTTTTAAGGAAATGCAATTTTGATGCCCTAGAACCCGCTAATAAACTGTAGGGTCACTTTGTGATCAGATTACCAAAAACAAAAAAAACAGTTGCCAGTTTCGACGATATCAGGGGTGCTCATTGTTCAATCTTTTTTGAACCAAGATCTTTTCAAGTAGCCAACCTGCTGAAATCTACAAGTCCAGTTTCAACATCGCAAACGCACACACGCACAACACAGACACACACCGTTTCCATCCTCCATAACTCACAACACACTTTCTTTTCACAGTTTTGTCACACAGGCACTTGACTTGACATCATATCACAAACCCTCCCTCTCTATCTCTCTCAAACACTTTTGGTCCAGAACCACTGGCACGGACAGCGACATTAGGCCTATCTCAGCGATTGATTAAGCAGCTCTCTCTCCAAACACAACGGCACAGGCCTACATTCAAAGGTAAAAGCAGAGGAAGTCTTAAATAAGAAGCCATAACCAGCAGCACAGCAGTACTCAAACCATATAAACAAGCACAGATCGCCACCAGCCTCGCGAATCATATAAATCATATAAACCGCTCATACCAGGCTTGCTGGAACCCCCTAGCGACTCTCCCTTTCTGGGTGTGAAGATCGGTGAGCGGTGGCTTCGGGCAGCCTTTAGCCAGTAGTTGTGTATTTCCAGTCCAGTCCAGTCTACGAAATCCCTTTAGGTCGCTGACAGTAATGTCCATATTCACAAAATCAAGCAAGTTATCCTTATTGATTATTATTATTTAGATCATTTGAGCTAGCTAGCATAAGCTATTCTGCCGGGCGAGAGAAAGTAAGGTGAAATGTTAAGTGAACTTGAAAGTGATTAGAGCCAATCAGTAGTTCTTATCGGAATGAACGAACTACTGATTGGCTGGTAAGCATGCTTACCTTGGCCACATTAAACAGCGGGCTGAGGCATCGAAAAAAATAAAAAAGACATTTTCACGCATTCAAATGTACGCGAGGGATATGGAGGACCAAGTCTGTCAAAATTAACAATAAATATATAGATAAATAAATGAATGTATGAATACATAAATGAATGAATACACACAGTATAAGGAAATACATTTCTATATTTATTTATTCTTTTACGCATTCATTCTTTGTTTTCCACTTTCATTCTTTGTTTTCCACATTCTTTTCCACATTCATTCTTTGTTTTCCACATTCTTTTCCACATTCATTCTTTGTTTTCCAATTTTTTTTCCACATTCATTCTTTCTTTTCCACATTCATTCTTTCATTATTTCCCCGATTATCAGATCTGTATGCAAATATGGGGGCGTGTCTTGCATGTTGTCCTCGCCCCCACGCATTTTCATTGGTTGATGCCCCATTTACGTGGTAAAAGCGACAAAGTCGAGATAGTCCTTGGGCCAAACCATTTTTCATTACCATCTGGGTGGGCAAATTCTAGATGTTATTTTATTCCTATACATCCCTGGATTATGTTTTGATATGATAGACCTTTTGGTTTGGCAGCTTATTAGTGGTTATCACCTCTTAAATGTATGGACTGCTTTTCTTCAGTTTTGCCAGAAAATGTCCCCTGCCATATCTTGCTCCCCTTCGTATGATTCGCTCGTAGGTTGGGCTGTGGTTGTGATAGAGACGTGAGACCAGAGGGTTTTTTACGCACCTGAGTCTCCTGAACAGTAGATATTGACCCCTAGTCGATCAGACCTTCTTAGGATGAGCTATTGTCACGTTTCCGCACCTACCCCCCTACCAGTGAATGCCAACTTTTTTTGCGGGTCTTTGAAATAGAGGAATACATCTAGTTTGACATTAAATTACCAACCTTATTCTAAACTAAAATATTGTCAGGGTGCAGTAATTGGGGCAGATCTCATTACAACTTAGAGGCACTACAAACAAGGAATCTTCTGTAAATTTAACGTAAATTAAATTACATTAATATTACTACAATATAAAACCCTGTCTCAAGCCTGGGTACACAGCAGGCTACAGAGTGCTACAGAGTAAAAACAAAACAAAACAAAAAACAGCCTAAAACATAATAAGTTAAAAACATTTAACTTTAACTAAAAAAACACACAATAAATCACAAGAATGAACACAGTTCAACAGTCAAAGGCCTTTTTGAATAAGGGAGCCAATGTAGTGAGTGTAGAATGGGGGTTATGTGGGGGTTATGTGCTCGTATTTGCGGACTCTCATCAGGACCCTGGCAGCGCTGTTCTGGATGCATTGCAGCTTCTATATGCTTTTGCCAGGAATCCCGATGAAGAGTGCATTGCAGTAGTCCAGTCTTGAGGAGATAAAGGCATGGACAAGTCTCTGCATCTGAGGGTTAGAGTGGGACGGAGTTTGGAAATATTTCTGAGATGATAGGTTTTGCACAGGTGTTTTATATGGTCACTGAAGGTCAGGTGAGGGTCAAACCTAGGGAAAGCAACTTCCTTCTCTAGCACCTTGGACAGGAAGGCACGGTTGGAGACAGGCCTATAGTTGGCTAGAACCTCCGGGTCCAGGGTGGGCTTCTTGAAAAGGGGGTGGATGACAGAGACTTTGAGAGCAGGTGAGACATGACCAGTTCGAAGGGAGAGGTTAACAGCTTGAGTAATGAATGGGCTGAGAATGGGGATGTATGACTTGAGCAGAGCAGTGGGAATGGGGTCCAGGGCGCAAGTGCATGATTTCATACCTCTAAGGATTTCAATAATGTGGCTCTGCTGAACCTCTGTGAAGCATGGGAGGGATGGCAAACTCCCAGGCGAGGGGTTGGTAGCAGAGGGAGACAGAGAGGAGGAGCTGGGCATCAGAGATCCAATGTTGTTGACCTTGGATCTGCATCGCTGCTCTGTAGCTTCAGCTCTTTTGTTTGGTTCCGGTGTTTGTTGGCCTTTTCCTGTGGCCTTCTGGCCTACACTGCTGGTTACTTGTCTGCTCACTCTGGCCCAATCTCCTGAGGTTGCACCCGGGCGTGATCATGCCATCATGCACCCGGTTGATCATGCCATCTCTGACCTGTCATTCAATGATTTTTGTGATCGCAAGTCTATGGGCTTTCTACACATTAACATCCGTAGCCTGTTACCCAAACTAGACCTGCTATAGTCCTGGGCACACACTGTTACTCCTGATGTTCTAGCTATTTCAGAATCATGGCTTAAGAACAGTGTTTTCAATCTCCATACCAGGTTACAACATTTTTCGCCAGGACAGAGCCACCAAAGGTGGTGGTGTAGTTTTGTTTGTTAAAGACCACCTGCAATGTTCTATCTTAATTTCCAAGTCTGTCCCCAAACAATTTGAACTGCTAAGTGTTAAGGATCAAACTGTCTTCCAATTTCTTTCTCTCTGTCACTGTCTGCTACAGACCACCCTCTGCCCCAGCTTGCACCCTAACTGCACTTGGTGTACTCCTGGCCCCACACGTTTCCTCTGAGTTTGTCCTCCTGGGTGATCTCAACTGGGACATGTTCAACCCCCCAGACGTAGTCACGCAGCAATTCGATGCTCTGAACCTTTCCCAAATCATATCTGAGCCCACCAGACACAATCAGAAATCCCCTTCATCTGCCACACTGATTGATGTCATCCTTACGAATGCCCCTTCTAATTATAAATCTGGTGTCTTCAGTCAAGATCTGAGTGATCACTGTGCCATTGCATGCATACGCTCTGGCTCCTCAATCAAGCGACCATCAGTGATCGTACCCAAGCGCTCTCTGAAGAAGTTTGAGCTGGGGGCCTTTCTCCACGATGTTGCAGCAGAAAACTGGGATGGCATCTCAGTCTGCCCTCAGGAAACTCGACACACTCCATCACTCCGCCATTCGTTTTGCCACTGGTGCGCCTTTCACAACTCACCACTGTGACCTGTACACCCTTGTAGACTGGACATCTCTTCACAGCAGACGGCTCTGTCACTGGCTTCATCTTATCTACAGAACCATACTTTGCAAAACACCTTTCTACCTCTCATCCCTTCTGCACCTCTCTCACCGCCCCGTCATCGTTCTAAGATCCAGTGATCTTGTCCGACTCACCATCCCCAAAGCCCGTACCGTTGTCGGTCGCAGCGCTTTCCGGTTCGCTGCAGCACACGACTGGAACACCTTACAGAACACCCTCAAACTCACCGCCCTCACCTCACTCACTGCTTTCAAACAAATCCTGCATCGAACCATAGTCGATCAATGCACCTGCTGATCACCGTCTCTCACCCATCCCATAACCCATCACTGCCTCATTTTAAGTACCCCTGCTCCACTACCCCAAGGGCAATTCAAAGTGCATTATATGCACACATTATATAAAGACAATAGCCTACAGTAAGAGGAGTATAGTAAGATTTGTATGTATTGTATGTGTTATTATCCATATTCTAAAGGCTTGCTTAGATTCGTTTTTACTGATTAGATTTCTATTCTGGAGTCTGGAAAAACGCCTATTTTAAATAGATAACGTATCATTTGTATATTTAAACATAAAAATTCAGAAAACAATAAATGTACCCATCCATGGGTTTGACCTTTCATCTGCCTCGGCCTCAGTGTCCTGCATTCAGGTCCACAAAAAAATAAAAATAATAATAAGTTCCCTGAGTGCCCTGCCATATTTTTCTCCCCTTCGCGTGAGTCGCGCGTAGCTCGGGCTGTGGTTGTGAGAGAGTCATCATGAGCCAGATGTACTGTATGCGCCTGGGTCTCCTGAACAAGTAGAGACCAACCCCGAGTCGTTCCTTCCTACGCTGAGCTATGGTAACTTTCCCGCACCTACTGCACAATACCTCCGGAAAACCGCAAAAAGTAGGCATTCACCGGTAGGGGGTAGGTTCGGGAAAGTTACCATAGCTCATCGTAGGAAGCTCTGATCGACTCGGGGTTGGTCTCAATGTGTTTAGGAGACTCAGGCGCATAAAAAACTTGAAAGGGCTCATGTCTCCACAGCACAGCTACGCACGAATCATGCGAAGGGAAGCAAGATATGGCAAGGGACCTCACCCTAACCACTAACCCAGGGGTCGGCAACCCGCGGCTCCAGAGCCGCATGCAGCTCTTTTGCCCATCTTCAGTGGCTCCCTGTGGCTTTGACCACAAATGGAAATTAACAACGATTATTTATTTTTTACGTTGCCGCGGTCTCTCTCCTTGAACTACAACTCCCTGCTTACGCTGTAATGTTGTACGAGGGCCAATAGGATTCGGATATGTTGGCACATGACTAGTATTATACATTTTGACTGGACCCAACATGAGACTGGATGTGACGTTTTTTTTCTCAAGAGTAGACCTATATCCACAGGGATTGACGAAGTACTGCGGTAGGCAAAGCAAGAAACTATCCACATTGTCTACAACTTTGGGGCTAGATTTATATACGGACATCGGCGACGCACATCGATGAACGGGAGCGCTATTTGCCTACTTTTAAATGCAAAAAGCGGCTTGTCTTTAGCTCAAACCGTTTCCGAATTATGAACTTCCAAAGAAGGTATGATATTTGGGAGCGCCGGCACTCCTGTGGGTCTGAGAGGGTTTAACTTAAAATAGTGAAAAGAGGACGAGGGAGGCTAGTTTTCATTTGGTACTGTAGTCTACAGTCTGTAGATTTGTCTATTTTTTGGCTGACGATCTCTTGGTTTGCTCACTTCCACCGGATGAAATTACAAACTTATCCATATTTTTTCTCATGCTAGTATAGCCAGATAAAAGTATCAACCCACCTGTTAAAAGGCACCAGAATACACGAAATTGCATCTACTCTGTTAAAAATGTTTTGGGGGGCAACCCCCCACACCCCCTTTACGCTATCCTAGTGTTTCACTTTTGTAAAGCACAATACGTTTTCATTCGGTTGTATGCATATGTGCTATGGCTTATGTATTTGTAGCCTACTTAGTAATTTTGATAGTAGGCTAATATAGCTTATATAGACACTTACAGCATGTGTTGCCTTCATTATAAGGCTTATATAAGGCTTTTAATTTTTTGCGGCTCCAGACAGATCTTTTTGTCCAATATGGCTCTTTCAACATTTAAGGTTGCCGACCCCTGCACTAACCATTAATAAGCTGCCAAACCAAAAGGTCTATCATATCAAAACATAATCTAGGGATGTATAGGAATACAAAAATCACATCTAGAATTTGCCCACCCAGATGGTAATGAAATGTTCAATTTTGGGGTTTGGCCCAAGGACTATTACTCTTGGCTGAGGTCTTCACCACGTCACGCGCAGTATCAACCAATGAAAATGCGTAGAGTGCGCCCAAGATACGCCCGTATATTTGCATACACATCTGACAATGACAAAGACAAACTATTCTATGTGAATACAACATTGTCTTTCTCTTTATCAGATGTGTATGCAAATATAGGGGCGTATCTTGCATGTTGTCCACGCCCCTGCGCATTTTCATTGGTTGATACTGCGCGTGACGTGGTGAAGCCCTCAGCCAAGACCAGACACTACTTAATTTCCAATCATAGCAAGTTTTAAATTTAAAAAAAAAGTACAACCAGAATAGAAGTCCAAGTAGTACAATACTCATTATTGTACTTTAAACAGTTTTTCAGTGCATGAAATCAGCTCACTGCCTGGGCTAGAGAGGCACTCCATTTGGTTAGGCTGGACATTTTTTTCTGGTGCCGTCCTAAGTCAAACTCTGCATATGAATCATAGTGGAGGTATGATATATGGCATATATATGGCATATATATATATACGGTTCTTTGGTGGAAAGGCATTTTTTAAAGCCATTTTTAGTCACCACAAGTCTGTTCAAACCCAGGCAGCAAGACCAGCAGGAAAACACAACTAGATCTTCTATAATTCTAACTGGATAGTACTTCGTTTCCAGTCATAGTCAGCTAGATTACTTACTTAGCTAGCTTACTTTTACTTATCAAATGTACATTTTGTGATATAAACGCAGTGGAGACACTCTCAGCTGTCTTGCATCGCGCATATGCGCTCTGGGCTATGTCTAATTGAGTCAACTGGTATTGTGGTTATCACCAAGTTCTCCCATACAGTGCTGATGGACTAGTATAGACCATTGCCGACATGTGTGAAAGGGGACAACACGGGAATAGCTTGGGATGTCGACATAGTTTGGGATTCCATGGAAATTATAGGGTGAAAGAGGCTGTGTGAGAACGGGGCTATAGACACTCTACCCGTCTGTGGTGATAACTGCGTCGCTGCTTTCACACGTCACGCGCGGTATCAACCAATGAAAATGCGTAGGGGCGTGGACAACATGCAAGATACGCCCCCAGATATTTGCATACAGATCTGATAAAGTGGAAAAGAAAGAATAAATGTGGAAAAGAAAGAATGAATGTGGAAAAGAAAGAATGAATGTGGAGAACAAAGAATGAATGTGGAAAACAATGAATTAATGCGTAAAATAATAAATAAATATAGAAATGTATTTCATTATTACTGTGTGTAATCGGCGGATCACACGGCGGATCACACGGTAACAGACCCTGGAACGGAAATGACAACGAAGCAAATGATCAGCACGGTAGTTGACGGAGTAACAACACTGGCAGGACACAAGCTACAAAGCTGCATCTGTGGCTGGAAAAAGATAACATCAGAGAAGGGTCTCAAGATCCACCAGGGCAGGAAAAAGTGCCTAAGAGAGCTTAGCGAGGTGCCTCGCATTGACCGCTACTTCCTCAGAGGTAGGGCAAATCAGTCGAGTGAAGCCCAGTGGCAGGATATTCACCACAGTCCACAGGGTATCAGAACCCCAGACGAAGCTCAACCAAGCACAGATCCATCAATGGACATGAGTCCAGAGCCTATCCAGCCACAGACAGCAGTAGAGAGGAAGATGAATGGACGAAAGCCTCAAATCTTGTGGCCTAAAGCCTGCCAGAAAAAGGAGTGGGAAAACACAGACACAGACCTTGTCCATCTTCTAGAAGGTCTGAAAGGGGGCATGGAAAGAAAACTGGCCACCCAAGAGGACATCTCCAACTCCACTCAATTGTTGTGCTGAATATTTAGGGATTTTAACAACCAGTCCTATTAAGAATCCTGTATTCATTCATTTATTTGTTCATACATTCATTTATGTATCTATATATTTATTGTTAATTTTGACAAACTTGGTCCTCCATAGAGGGATAGCAGAGAGAGAAGTGCTTATAATGCAACGCAATGCAAGCAAGCAGAATTTGCAGCTAGCCTTTATTGATGTAAACCAGCTCCTTGCTGTAAATGTAAACCATGTAAACCAGCTCCTTACCTTCTTGTGATTTTATGCTTTTATGCTTTTTCTCAAATGTTTTTTTTTCCCTTTCCTAACACCAGGGGAGCCACCCCTCCTAAATTTCGTTGTTTGGTACCTGTACTGTAGCAATGACAAATAAATAAAGTCCATTCCAAGTCCATTCCAGTCCATTCCAGAATAGTGAGTGCTTACTCCTGCAGGTGGCGCCAAAATGAATGACTCCTGCTGCCCTGGGACCTAAAATACGACTCTTTTAATGAAAACAAACAAACGGTTACATGCACTTTTATTTTAATATTTTCACTGTCCTTTTTTATTTTTTCGTTGGGTAAGCACTGCTTACTAAGCTTATATGGACGACACGTCCTTGAGTAACAGTAAGTATCGTTTCCTAATTACATCACGATTGCTGGGTGATACCTTTTTGGAGTGTAACATAGTTGCAAATAAGACAAGATACTTTTCTGATCGGACAAAGTTGGCCTCTAAGACAGAGATGCAAACAAGACACCATTTGGCATATTTAAACGAGTCCACGTAAGAAAGAGACGGCGCTTGCACAGTTGGACTGCTGAACAAAGCAGCCGTTTGAGGGTTTGGAACGATCGGGGGGGGGAGTACACCTTCCCTGGTGTGCACACCCCATGAGAGCTGATGAAGTCCCAGAGAGTCACAGCAGCAACAAGCAAAGCAAGGAGGAAAACGCATTGTCTCTGTATGGTCTTCACTCCTGAGGTAGAGAATAGTGCATGACCGTCTATGTGTCCAGCAAAGAGGAAGCTGCAGCTGTAGAGTTGATAGAGGCTAGCAGTTGCAGGGCTGGTAGTGGCTGATAGCCTGGTAGAGGCCTGCTGGGCTGGTGGAGGCTAGTAGCCTGGGGGAGGTTAGCTGGGCTGGTGGAGGCTAGTAGCCTGGTGGAGGTTAGCTGGGCTGGTGGAGGCTAGTAGCCTGGTGGAGGCTAGTAGCCTGGTGGAGGCTAGTAGCCTGGTAGAGGCCAGCTGGGCTGGTGGAGGCTAGTAGCCTAGGGGAGGTTAGCTGGGCTGGTGGAGGCTAGTAGCCTGGTGGAGGTTAGCTGGGCTGGTGGAGGCTAGTAGCCTGGTGGAGGCTAGTAGCCTGGTGGAGGCTAGTAGCCTGGGGGAGGCTAGCTGGGCTGGTGGAGGCTAGTAGCCTGGGGGAGGCTAGCTGGGCTGGTGGAGGCTAGTAGCCTGGGGGAGGTTAGCTGGGCTGGTGGAGGCTAGTAGCCTGGTGGAGGTTAGATGGGCTGGTGGAAAGCATGCAAGCCTACACTATAGAAGTGTCCACACCTCTGACCTGAAATGTGTCTTACAGAATGAGGAGGTGAGGTTCTGAGAGATGAGACCTTGATGTGAGTCACCAGCACTTCAGGTATTTGTCATTGTCATTGTATTAACAATTCTTTTTTATGAACATAGTAGTATTTTGTGTGTTGAACATATGGCAATAAAAAAATCATGAATCTTGAATTATTATTATTATTATTATTATTATTATTATTTAGCAATATAAACATGTCAAGTTTGTTTCCTGAGGGTTAGCTGACAACCCCACTCACAGATGACAGGTAGATAATGACAGGTAGTGTAATGGGGGAGTGGTTGTCTTTGGGGTGTGGTTGGGGTGGAGTTAACCAGCTATTGTTCCCACCCATTACCTGCTAGTGAAAAGTGTCTGTGAAAACGTTGAGGCCGAATTCTCGGCTCGGTGATTTGGGGGTATCAACATTCAAATATGCATAACTTCTTCAACTTGTTTCAGATTTCAATGTATGTTTCCCTACGGCAGAGGGATGTTACACCTGCCCATTTCCAGTCTGACAGAGGAGTACAAGTGTGCCAAAGTCAGACTGGAGATGATGCTTCTGGATTCGAATGATCCATTTGTAGCCCAAGCTGCCCCCATCCTGGCCACTGGGAGGAAGTGGACCCCATTGGCTGCAACTGAGCAGGCAAAGGCAGCACTCAGACACAGGGACATTGTGGGCCGAGTGCAGGAGGGGAGGAGTGGTCTTGGCCTCGGGATTAGTACACCGGCCTGGAGCAAGGCCAATCCATCTCAGAGACGTAAGCTGGTGGTCCAGGAGGTACGTCGGGAAGAGGAAGCAGGAAGGCGCGCACAAGCTGTGGCGCAGGCAAAGCAAGGGCAGTGGATGGCATGGGAAGGAGTGGAAAAGAGGAAGATCTCCTGGAAAGATCTGTGGGAGATGGAGGCATTCAGAGCGAGCTTCACCATCAGGGCTGCCTACGATGTCCTGCCTTCTCCTGCAAACCTAAGCCTAAGTGGTATGGCGAAGACCCCACGTGCCCTCTATGTCAAAGTCCAGCAACACTGAAGCACATCTTAGTGGGATGCAAGACCAGCCTCACCCAAGGCCGTTACACCTGGCGGCACGACCAGTGTCTTGCTAAAGTGTCTTGCAGCAGTGCTGGAAAGTCAACGGACAAGTGTGAAGGCCCTTCCTCCCCCGTCATTCCGGTGGCAGCCAGCACCATTTTTTCGGGAGGGCGAGGGTCAAGCCAGCCTCACCACCATAAGACCAGACACTGGGCAGCTGGGCAGAGCACGGGACTGGAAGCTGCTGGCAGACTTGGACAAGAAACTCTGCTTCCCAGCTGAGATCGCATCCACCAACCTGCGACCAGACCTTGTGCTGTGGTCAGCCTCGCTCAAGCTCGTTTACATCATCGAGCTCACTGTGCCCTGGGAGGGTGCAGTGGAGGAGGCCTACGAGCGGAAGAGGCTGAGGTACACTGAACTCGCAGCAGATGCCCAACAACAAGGCTGGACAGCGAAGGTACGCCCAGTGGAAGTAGGCTGCAGAGGGTTCGTAGCCACCTCAACATCCAGGCTACTCAGGGAGATGGGAGTGCGAGGGAAGGCCCACCGGCAGGCAATCAAGGACCTCTCCAGGGCTGCTGAAAAGGGGAGCCAGTGGCTGTGGATGAAGAGAAAGGACTCAACCCGGGCGTTCAAATGAGCTGATCGCATCTAGGGAGTGAACCTGGGACGCTGGGATTAACTGCTGAACCCTCTGGTGGTGTCGTGGGCTTATCAGCGAAACATTCATGAAGGAGGGCGCCCACTTGACAACCCAAAGGATGCCATCGCTCATTTGAACACCACAGAGTCTCATCGGTGCCTTAAGTATGTATCTATCGAGGGATATCAACATCTAGTCCTACACAACAGATCTATGACACATTGTACATCATACTTGAACGCTTCCAATCTGCCCTTTCATAATCTGGAAAACAGAAAAATTACATTGCCCTATTTGGGTTTTCAACAGACGCTGTCACATATGAATTTAGGTCTAAAATAACAACCTGATTTGTATGACTGAAAAATAAGAGAAACAGCCTTGAGACTGCATCTTTTTCAGGAGATAAATCAAGTCATTAGAGCATTATGAAAATCAAGATCTAGTAAATGTTATGTTTTAGAGAAATGCATTCAAAAAAAGTCCCAAGATGGCCGCGCGCTTAGACGCTGCAGCTGGAGTGGCTACCACACTGGTGTTTCATTGTGTTTTTAAGTACATTTGTATGTACACTTTTTTTTTTTTTAGGGAACAGTTGTGTATATAGTACCTACAGCAGGCTCGACTTATTAGAAGTCGGCACGCAAAACGACAAGATAGTTACGGCGGAGTTTCTGGAGCAATACAGGATTAACAAAGACATCGCCCGTCTACCGGGAGAACCTTGGTTCACAGTTCCCTCCCTGAGGCGGAAACACCGGCGCCGAGACCGTAGGAAACGACGAGGCCGCCGGGGAGGCCTGCTAGCAAGATTAAGACGCAGCCCAAACAAACCAGCTTTGCCAAGTATTTTCCTCTCCAACGTCAGATCCCTGACGAACAAGATGGATGAACTGAGACTACAGGTTGCCAAAAACAACATCGTAGGGGATAGCTGTGTGATTATTCTGACCGAAACCTGGCTAAATGACAACATTGTGGACGCAGCTGTTAGCTTGGAGGGGCGCACGCTACATCGCGCTGACCGAACGGAGCTTAGCGGAAAGTCAAGAGGAAGTGGGATCATAATATCGACGAAGGATAGCTGGTGCTTAAACACGAAAACTGTAAGTAGCCACTGCTCCCCAGACCTGGAATACTTGACTGTTAAATGCCGACCCACATACCTCCCGAGGGAGTTTAACGCGGTGCTAATAACATGTGTGTATATAGCGCCTAGCGCAGACAGCAGCCTAGCATTGGCGCGACTATATGAAGTCATCAGTGGCCAACAAAGCACTGATCCACAGGCTATTCACATCATAGCGGGGGACTTCAATCATGTCGACCTGAAGGCAGTACTACCCAAGTTCTATCAGCATGTGAAATGTGCAACGAGAGGAGAAAAAACACTGGATAAGGTATACACCAACATCAAACGTGCTTACAAGGCTAGTCCGCTAGCTCATCTAGGCATGTCTGACCATGTGTCAATCCTCCTGATTCCTGCATACACTACCATGGGGAAAAGTGCTCCCATCACCACTAAGACTGTCAGAACCTGGCCAGAAGGGTCCGCTCCACTGCAGATCTGCCTAAATGACACCCTATGGCAGGAATATGAGCATGAGGACCTGGAACAGTACACGTCGTCGGTTCTGAACCACATAGTGAACTGCACCAACTCAGTCACCGTGGACAAACGGGTCCGGGTCTACCCCAACACGAAGCCATGGATGACTGGGAAGGTCCAAAAACTGATCAACGAGAGGGACAACGCCTTCTTCGCAGGGAAGAGCACACCGCTGTACAGCTCCACCAGGGCCAACCTAAAGCGCGGCATCAAAGCGGCCAAGGCAGAGCACAGAGAGAAGATTGAGGAATGCCTCCTGAGCAACGACTCCAGGCGGATGTGGCAGGGGGTTCAGCAGATGACAAACTTCAGAGCCAACAGGCTCACAGCCGCAGAGGACGACCCCCTGCTGGCGGGAAAGCTGAACACCTTCTACGCCCGGTTCGACGAGGGGCGAACGGAGGTAACCGCAACACAAACACCACTCTCTCCAGCTCTCAGCAGCCTCACCCTCACAGAGCATGAAGTGAGACGCGTACTGAAGGCGGTGGACCCCAGGAAAGCCTCGGGCCGGATGGCGTCCTGGGACGGGTGCTGAGAGACTGCGCCGACCAGCTGGCCGGGGTTTTCACCAACATCTTTAACCAGTCCCTGTCCCAGGCCACCGTCCCACCCTGCCTGAAAACCTCAACTATCATCCCAGTCCCGAAGAAAAGCACGGTGAGCTGCCTAAACGACTACCGCCCGGTGGCACTCACACCAATCATCATGAAGTGCTTCGAGAAACTAGTCCGGGCCCACATACTCACACGCCTCCCGCCCAACCTGGATCCATACCAGTTCGCCTACAGAGCCCACAGGTCCACAGAGGACGCCATCGCGACGACTCTCCACGCCACTCTATCCCACCTGGAGAGGGGAAACAGCTACGCGAGACTGCTCTTCGTGGACTTCAGCTCCGCCTTCAACACCATCCTTCCAGACAGGCTAGTGACCAAACTACTAGACCTGGGTCTATCACACTCTATATGTGCGTGGATCAAGGACTTCCTGACCGACCGCCCCCAGAGGGTGCGGGTGGGCCCCCACACCTCCACAGACCTCAGCCTCAGCACTGGGTCCCCCCAGGGCTGCGTGCTAAGCCCCATCCTCTACAACCTCTACACCCACGACTTCACCCCCGTCCACCCCAGCAACTACATCGTAAAGTTTGCAGACGACACCACCGTGGTGGGATGTATCTCGGGGGGGGACGAGGCGGCGTACAGGGATGAGGTAGAGCAACTGAGCAAGCTGTGCAAGGTTAACAACCTGCTGCTGAACAAGTCAAAGACCCAGGAATTCATCGTAGACTTCAGGAGGAAAAAGTCCGAGATCCAGCCCCTGCTCATCGACGGAGAGAGCGTGGAGAGAGTCTCAACCCTCCGATTCCTGGGACATCACATGCGGGATGACCTGACCTGGAAGGACAACACAAAAGGCACCATCAAGAGGGCACAACAGCGGCTATACACCCTGAGATGCCTCAGGAAGGAACACAACAAGCAGGAGATACTGGTGGCCTTCTACCGCGGCGCAGTGGAGAGCATCCTCACCTACGGCATCTGCAACTGGTTCTCCAGCTGCACAACAGCGGAGAGAAATGCGCTACAGAGAGTAGTGAGAACAGCACAGAAGATCACCGGCGCCCCCCTCCCCTCTCTGGAAGAGCTGTACAACACACGCTGCCTCAGGAAGGCCTCAAAGATCTCCAGGGACCCGACCCACCCTGGGCACGTACACTTTACCAGGCTGCCCTCGAAAAGGAGGTACAGGACCCCGGCCGCTAAGACAAACAGACTGAAGAACTGCTTCTACCACAGGGCCGTCCAGGCCCTGAACACAGCAAAGACCTAAGTTCTGGGCCCTGGACAGTCTGGACGGATTGTATGGCAGCTGCTGGACTGAAAAAATCAGGTGTAGTGCTGAGGCACAAACATGTACATTTCAAGCCTGCAAACTGTGACACTTTAAATAACGTGAAAAAATACTATTGTGCAATATGACAACCCTAGTTGACTATCTGTGCAGTATAGTACAGTGGATTGTGTACATAGCCTGTATTTATGTAAACCAGCTCCTTACCTTCTTGTGATTTTTTTTTCTTTTTCTAAAAGTGATTTTTTTTCCCCTTTCCTAACACCAGGGGAGCCACCCCTCCTAAATTTCGTTGTTTGGTACCTGTACTGTAGCAATGACAATAAAGTCCATTCATTCATTCATTCATTCATTCATTCACATCATAAACCCTCATTACCATATCAGGGTCACTGAGGAGAAGGTATAATGAAACATGCTCCTACTAATGTGTGTAAAGTGTGTTGGTTTGGGTGTGAAGTGCACTCAGAATGTGTGTGTGTGTGTGTGTGTGTGTGTGTGTGTGTGTGTGTGTGTGTGTGTGTGTGTGTGTGTGTGTGTGTGTGTGCATTGCCAGTAATAATTTAAAAAAAAACTGAAACAAAAAATACCGGGCCCCTAACGTGTTTCAGAATGTTTCAGATTAAAATAACGCACTGAACAATATGTGTTATTAAATGTACTAACTATAAGCTGCTCTATACTACAATTGTGCAGATTCTAGTTTCTACCTTAATCCTTTGCCTGACTTACTGTACTGTAAATAGTTGGGGAATGGCTTGCCTTCTGAGTCTGGGGGCATGGGTTTAGACACTTCTTTCTTCTCACCACACCTCTTGGCTAGTCTGCTAACAATAGCTTCTCTTTCATGGTCTTGTACTTTCTCTGGCCACAGTGCTGGATCATCTAAAACCTCACCTTCCTCACTTCGAATCTGTCCATACTCTCCCTTTCCCATATTACTTGCTTGTTCAATCTCTTATGTCACTCTTTCACTGGCACTGCTGCTACTCTGTAACTCCTCTTCCTTCTCCTTGCTCTCCTCTGCTTCAGAGTCTATCTGACAGCTTTCTACTGAGATTCTGCCTTTCTGGGGCTCTCTAGGCACTAGGAAGTGAGTAAACAAAGGGAATTGTAGGTTTAATGTTCGCTCCATAATAACAATCTACTACTGAAAGAAAGGGTTAGGGTTACAGAAAAAAAAGGGGCTTTGATTTTTTATTATTATTATTATTATTATTATTATTATTGTTTTCTGTTTTGCATATTACGAAAGTTAAAGTGTTGAAGAGCCCACTCGATATAACAACCCTAACCCTAACAGTTTAAGGATCCCTAAATACTTATAATTTGTGAATTGGATTCACTGTCTCATCTGCCATAAGCGACTGGGTAAGTGATACACGGCTTGGAAACAAACTTACAGTTTAGGACATGTTCAAAAGCAAGGACTGTGTGATCATCAAATGATGTGTAGTTATGTGTTTTAGCATGTTGATGTTCTATCCTCGTGATGTGCTAAACATGCAGTTAGATGTTTGCAGCGATTGTAAGCATATCTTCTTCAACTATTTTCAGATTTCAATGTATGACACATCATTTGAAAGCTTACAATCATGCACTTTCATAATAATATTTTTTTTTTTTTAAATGACCATGCCCTACTTGAGGAGTTTTTAACCAGACCCTGTCACATATTGTCATTAAATATTTTGGCTAACATTTTTTTTCATTATGAACAAATAATTAGTGGCGGGGCAATATATATATTTTTTTTTAATATAAAAAACATTTAAGGGCCCTTACCAGACAAGGGCCCCATGAATCATTCATGGTCCCCCCCCCATTACGATGCTCCTGTGTGTGTGTGTGTGTGTGTGTGTGTGTGTGTGTGTGTGTGTGTGTGTGTGTGTGTGTGTGTGTGTGTGTGTGTGTGTGTGTGTGTGTGTGTGAGCCTGCATGCCTGGCTGCATGCCTACATGTGTAAGTGCCTGTGTGTGTCTGTCTGTTATTCCCTCAGTGCCGAATTCACACAGAAATAAACACTGAGACGATTTACTCTCAGTGGGTTCTGTTGATACCTCCTGCAGTGTCTGATTTAGAGTCAGTGAGGCGGCCTTCTCTCCCCACTCTGGCCTTTTGTTGTAAGGAGGTGTAGCCTACCTGTGTACCTGCTGCAGGCTCTATAGAGCCCATCGATTTTCCCTCTTTTCCTCGACGGAGGCCTTTCTCTCAAATCAATTCTCTGGAATTGCTTCTACACCACAAAATGTCAGTTGGTAACTAGTGGAGCATGAAGGGCAGCATTCTGAGGGGGCTTTCCGAGTTTTGTTCTGTCAGACAGAAACGGACCCAAACGTTTGCGGAGAACTCAAAGGTGTTGACAGCTGGGGTACGCGCACAAGCGTAACAAAAGGGCCGACTATCCTGCTGCAACTCACAGGCGTGAGTTGAGTGTCAGTGAGCCGTCTCCATTGACACACACACACACACACACACACACGGTGTGGACCAGGAGAGAGGAAACGGGGGCTTTCTCAGTGACAAGGGCAGGGTGTTGGTCTGAATGACCTCTTTAGACTCTTTTTCATTTGTTGATGTTTTAATGGATGGGCTCAGCGGTAATATCGATCTGTTTGTCTCCTACACATACTCTCGATACTCTTCTGTGAGTGTGTGTCAGGCACATGCAATCAGGGGCGGCAGGAGAGACAGGGAAGGCAGAGAATAGCTGTTATGAAAAGTAAAAAAGAAAAATGCTCCACTTATCTGTGTTAGGAATGTCATTTCTGTAGGATCGATGATATGTCAAAATCGGCAAATTTGCAGAGCTCGGCTGCAAATACAGGGAGACGAGAGGGGAGGCAGCGACAAGCTCAGCCTCATCTCTGATTGCGTAACCCCTCACAGACAGTGAATCCAATTCTCAAATTATAAGTATTTAGTGATCCTAAAACTGTTTTATGAAGTGGGCTCTTCACTCTTACACTTTCATTATGCACAAAAACAGAAAACATATATTATTATTTTTAAACATTTTTAAAGCAGCTTTATGGTCACTTGAGAATTTCCGACATGCAGTCCTTTTCACCAGACTGTCACATATTTTCATTTGTGTTGAATGAGTATGAATAGTGGAACTGCATTTGCCTATAAAACATGAATCAAATCCTGTGTGCTTGTGTTACCTGTGTGTTTGTGTGTGTGTTTGTGTGTGTGTGTGTGTGTGTGTGTGTGTGTGTGTGTGTGTGTGTGTAAAGAATGCTGATATGAAATAGATCAGCCCAGCACACCAAAGGATCCAATGTGGCGTTTATGATGGCAGTGTTGCCTCATGGCTTTATTGTGATTCCAACACCATAGGACACAGAGCAGGGACACTATTCAGAGAATGTACCGTTGGCTTCTGTTTACTGGAATGTGCAAACATTCCAGTAAACAGAAGAAAAAAAAACTCCACCGTCACAGGCTAAACAAAATACCATAAGTTTGCCATCATTTTTTGATAAGCAGAGGCAGAACTTCAGAGAACTCTGGAGCTCTTCAGGACTTCGCAAGCTTACATAGCGGCGGCCAGAGGATTCCTGTGAGTACTGTTTGCTCACGCAGCAGCTGTTGTATTCAAAGCCATCAACATCTTCAGCTCTACACGTCCCTTCAACAGCTCCTCGTCAGCCATATGGACAACAGACAACAGCCCTAATAAGGACCATGTTGGGACCCGGTGTCTCTCGAGCTTGGTTGCATTCCTCTGTCATTGTGTCAGAAACAGTTGTTTTGTTGTGGGTTTGTGGCTTTGTGAGAAGAACTAGGATTCCTGTTAGGACTCTTTGTTCTGAGGTGCATTCATCATGAGGTGTGGTCTCTCTAACAGACCATTTCCAAACCTAGGCCTCGTTTTATCGGCTGCTCTAAATATTGAATGTCTCTTCTACACTCATTTTCGCTTTTTTTATTAGCCTAATAGTATTAGGCTATTATTTGATCGGTATCGGCAGTATATCGGCCAATTTTGCTCATAGATTATCGGTGATCGGTATCGGTGGCAAAAAACATTATCGGGGCGTCTGTATCATACCGTCTACTGTACCAGGTGTACACTGTCTCTGTGTCATACCGTCTACTGTACCAGGTGTACACTGTCTCTGTATCATACCGTCTGTACCAGGTGTACACTGTCTCTGTGTCATACAGTCTACTGTACCAGGTGTACACTGTCTCTGTGTCATACCGTCTACTGTACCAGGTGTACAACTGTGTCTGTGTCATACCGTCTACTGTACCAGGTGTACACTGTGTCTACCATACCGTCTACTGTACCAGGTGTACACTGTCTCTGTATCATACAGTCTACTATGACTGTTTTGCAATGAAGGTCTACAGTAGTATAAACAGCACTTCCTAGTGTGTCACCAGGGTAGCACATGGACAAGGACACGCTCCCAGTGTACCTGAATGATCCTGTAATACGCCATTCCATGTGGCCAGAGATTCTTGCGCGATGGTGTGAAAACGCTTGTGTGGTTAGAGATCAGATCGCCTCCGAACGGAAATTGCGTATCGTCATTGTGTAGCCATAACTCTAGTGTCAGACTGGGAGGACATGGTGGACGTCAGTAGGCCACTGTGTTCCTATAAAGTGTCCCTGCTGTGTGAATGGCTTGGGCTTCCATTGTTTCCCATTGTACTAAACCTCTTTGAGGTCTCTTTTGTTGTCTAAGGGCAGCAGACGTTTGTGCACAGGAAAGGTCATTCCACTGTTCACTGCCCTCTCTTTACCTGAACTGATTTGATCGTATTCATCTATTCTGTTCTTTTTGCATATCAGAGGCTTACATGACGGAGTTATACAGTGTTTGTTTTGCAAAGAGCGCAGTGACATTTCAATCACAGGCAGGACAATGCCTGTCAGGACATGACGGTTAAAGGTTGAGCTATGAGACATACTAACCTCTTACACACACGTTAACACACACACACACATTCTCTCTCTCTCTCTCACACACACACCCCCCCCCCCCCCACACACACACACACACACAGTTATTGTAATGATAACAGAGAGAACCTTGTGGTGATTTTTGGGTTCATATCTGAATATTTGTAGTGCCCCTCAGGTAACACGTTTATTTGTTTTTCTCCAAATCCAATTGTTCTTATCATTCTATTGAACATGGTAGAGATATAAGCCCTTGCTTTTAAAAGCTGAAATCCCATCGCAATTAGGAAGATGGATGACATACAGTAACAGCTTTGTGTGAGTGGTTGAGATTGCCCTCTTTTCAGTGCAGGCCCCTAAAGCTCAGGCAAATTTAATCAACATCCCTTTAATGTTTGTGAATACAATATCACAGTGTGTAATGTCTCTGTACCTCTGAGGGTGAGATATGCTTTGGAAGCAGAAATTACACATCATCGGGGGAGCAAATGATACAGGGTTGAGGATTGTGAATGGCCAATATAGCCACAGTAAAGTAGTCCATACTACCAACTTTCTATTGATCTGTCCTGCTCCAGTATGTATGCCTGGCGGCGGGACCCTGTGTGTGACACAGTGGCCCAATTTGAGTCAACGGCACACAATCACAAGAATACATGAATGCACACACACACACACACACACACACACACACACACACACACACACACACACAAAGCCATGTTACTCATTCACGGCCCAATAATTTCGGTAATGTCTGTCACTGGATTTTCTCTAACCAAAATCAAATATATATATACAACCACATCACTACTACTCCATATCAGCTGATTTTGGGTTATCTCACCACCTCATCCAAATCTTTGTTTATTTTTTTTAAATGACCATCATCCCCAGAAGGAACACATTTCACCCTAAGCGACTCCAAGCCAAAGACATCACAGACAGAAACCAATATAACTGTACTCGTACCGAACATCAGATGGAACCAAACCTCTCATCCACGCTTCTTCAAAGTCATTTCACTGTGTGAGCGTACCGTAGGCTATCTCCTAGACCCTTAGGACACTAGCGCTATAATCACTGGTGCTTGTGTGTTACTGGCTGCAGCGGGCCCTGATTGTCAGGGAGGCCAGAAGCCACAAGCAGCAATAATGGAGTACTGAGCTGTGATACAACAGCCCCGTCTCCATCTATGCTAACACCCATACCAGATAAGAATACATCAGCTACTATATCAGCTGAGCAGCAATAATAATCATAATTATACTTTTTCGTACACATCCCTGTATATTAGGAAAGTGTTCACTGTACAGCTATTCTAGAATGTAGAGTAGACTAGCGAGAAAGAGAGACAGAGAGAAATTGTAATCACTTCACATCACAGAGAGTTTTGATCTCTGTTCAGAGTGAGTGTATGGAACTGTGTCTATTATGCTTTACACTACAGTGTCAAATTCGCTACTGCCCTCTATAGGCAGGTTCTAGTCACTACACATTCAAGCCCAGCCCAGCTGTTCATTATGCAGCATAGACTTATTTCAAATCAAATCAAATCAAATGTTATTTGTATAAAACGTGCGTGTATTTGATCAATATATATATATATTGGAGAAATTACATTAGTCATCATTGATAAATGAATCAACCCATATAATGTCTGATTTATATTTGCTTGATGGGTTTGCTGAACGGTGTAATTTTCCTCTAAACACACTGTGTTCTTCTGCCACTAGAGGATCCTGTTACCCCAATTATTACACAATCACATAAGATACACCTCAAAAGGTTCTGCCTACAACCACACACTTGTTATTCGTCTGTCCCTGTGGGAGAACCCTTTGACAAACCCCTTTCGACAAAGGGTTCTTCCACAGGGACAGCTGAAATCTTTTGGAACCCTTTTTTCTAAGAGTATATGTCTGGAGTTCCACAACCACAAGATCATGCAAATAGGATGACTATAAGATTCCTATCTTTTCTACAGAGTTATTGATGCTCAAGTCAACACTGTGTATGAGTTGTTGGACTCAAGTGCAGAGGAGACCAGACGCAGGAATGCAGTTGACAGGTAAAAGCCACTTTACTTTAGAGCAATCCACAGGTTACAGTTTCAAGCCAAGAACCAAAGAAGCAACAGAAAACACACTTCTTAAGGAAGGGAAGCATTGGCGGACTAAGGGGGGCGCAGGGGGCGCGACTGCCCCTCCTGGTGCCCCCATGATTGAAAAACGTCTCTCTTAAGTGCACTTTTGAGTGGCGAAAATGAGAAGACGTGCCCTATTGGTGCCCCTCCAATGGTCTAAACTTGACCATGTGACCCACAGTTGAAAAACGTCGCACTAAAGTGCCCTTTTGAGCGGCGAAATTAGAGGATGTGACCTATTGGCTGCCCTTCCAATGGTCTAAACTTGACCATGTGCACTGATGGGGTCCCATGTTGTCCAGTAGGTGCCCTTTTTTTCTTTTCGCCCCTGCCCTTCAAACAGCCTGGGTCCGCCACTGAAGGGAAGGGTCCTAATTAGCGATTGGCATTACCTGTGAGCCAATAGTCTCTGTGAGGATCTCTGCCTCCCTCTGGCGGCCAGATGGAATGGTGACACCATGATCTCAGTTCAGAAAGGCGGGGATAATGACTATGACTGACAGGGTCATACGAGGCGCCCCAAAGAATGCCCCTCCACAGCAGGATCAGCTCAATCTTCAGATCAAATGATGACTGCTGACATGTCTTAACATGTGTTCATGTGCTCTATGGAAGTGTGTGTGTCATTGTGGGTGTACTGTTTGTGTACTATATGTAAGACACATACACACACACACACGCACACACTTCATGGCACCACTGGTAACCTTAACTGCAAGGTATTCTCACTTTCTGCCTAATGCTGTTACTCTGAGCTTGTCCTAACAACTGTCACGGTCCAAAATAGACTTTTTCACATTACACCCTATTTCTTTTTGCTTTATCACTATGTAGGAATTTCGAGTTCATCTCAATGTTGCCGGCATAATGTGTGTGTGTGTGTGTGTGTGTGTGTGTGTGTGTGTGTGTGTGTGTGTGTGTCTTACATATAGTTACATCTAAGGGGATTTATTAAAAAGGATATACAGATGGCGTAGCGGGTTAAGCTTTGACCCTGTAACCGCAGGGTCCCTGGTTCGATTCCGGCCAGGGACATATCCTGCATGTCATCACTCCTCTCTCTCTCGCCCATCCTTCCTGTCTAAATCTCTACTGTCTCTGTCAATAAAATGAAAATTTTTAATATTTTTAAAGAAAAAATTACTTTAAAAAAAGGATAATACAGCGTAGACTCCTGGTGACTTCAACCCCCCTAAATACCCTGAAACATCCCAGGTTCCCCTCCTCAACCCCCTTACCCTTCTCTCGCCTGAGACTCTCTCTCTCTTGCTCTGTTTGATCAGTGTGTGTGTGTGTGTGTGTGTGTGTGTGTGTGTGTGTGTGTGTTCTGGCCCAGAGTCAGACCCCAGATTAGTCACTCTATAGGGGGGTGCAGGGAGAGAGAGCGGCCGTGTGTGGTTGAATAATGAGTAACAGCTCAGACCCCCTCATACACCATCAGACAGACCCCCTCATACACCATCAGACAGACCCCCTCACACACCATCAGACCCCCTCATCCACCATCACAGACCCCCTCATCCACCATCATACACCCCCTCATACACCATCAGACCCCCTCACACACCATCAGACCCCCTCATCCACCATCACAGACCCCCTCATACACCATCATACACCCCCTCATACACCATCAGACCCCCTCATACACCATCACACAGACCCCCTCATACACCATGCGGTGCCTTGCATGGTAGCTTGCCGCCATTTGTGTGTGAATGTGTGTGCGAATGGGTGAATGAGAGGCCGTTGTAAAGCGCTTTGCAATAAGGCGCTATATAAGTGCAGTCCATTTATGTAGGTTATCATCAGCAGCCCATACCTACTCACACTCTTTTTCACTCACTCACTCACTCACTCACTCACATGATTCTCTCTCCCTCTCCCTCCCCATTCCTCCCTATCCGCTCTAGGGGTATTGCCAGGCCCCCAGCAACAAGTGAGACTCGTTGAGGGTGAAGAGAGGGGTAAAGGAGTTTAAGGGGAACGGTGGAGGTTGGGGGTGGGGGGTGGGGGTGCTAGAGGAGAACTCTTTTCAGTGCTCTCTTTTCCTCCATTCATTCCCATTTTGTTTGGGCTTTAAGTGCTGATAGAGGGCTGACTGGACCAGCCAGTGTTTCTCTCTGTGGGTCCTCACTGTCTAAGGAATCTACATCAGGAATGAATGAGTAATGTGCGTCTGCTGAGTCAGTCCTCACACACATACACACACACACACATGCACAAACACACACACATACACACACACACACACACACACACACACACACACACACTGAACCACTCACACACAGAGGAGAGAGGGGAATGGGAATGTTTATACCATGCAGCAGTATCTCCCTTGTGAAACCTCTTTCTCATTCACTCACTTTTCAACCATCCATTCCATCCTCTCTCTCTCTCTCTCTCTTTCTCCCTTGCCCTCCCTCATTCCTCTCCCCCATTCTCTGCCCTGTCACAGTTGGTTCTGCTCAAACTGGCTTTATTTGCGTCCCTGGCTTCTCTCTGTGGGTGCAGCTGGACGGCGAAGGGGGGGGGGGGGGGGGGGTGTGAGGGGAGCATGAAGAGAACTGGAAGAGGTGTCTGGGAGAGAGGACCTCGGAGAGCTGGGAGGAGGGGGGGAGGGGGGAGGGGGGAGATGTTGGAAGGGTTGTGAATCATTTATCATAACTCAGAAGACTGATTTCAATCTAATTACTATACAAGGGTGCAGGTTAAGGAACAGAGTGAGGAGAGAGAGGAGAGGGGACAAAGGGGACAAATAATATGATTTGTTATATAATATACTATTTGTGAAAGCCACATCTGTCATTTTGTTTGCTTACTACACTCTGTAAAGGTGTTATGTGTGAGATGTGTGTAATACGCTACTGTATTGTTTCAGATCAGTCTGAGCTGGTTTGCCCCTCCTGTGGTTACAGTATAACCAGGCCTATTGTGTAGACGCCTCGTCAGCAGATGTTATTGCACAGCATCTGTGCGTTTACTATCAACGCTGAGACCAAAGCAACAACATGGTGGTCTATCTGTCCACCTTTAAACTTAGCATCTTGTAACTGCTGCAAAGGTTTAAATGTCAGGCACATGGTCACCCATCCTGTTCTGGGTTCTATTGTACATAATAATGGTAGCTGATTGTATCTGATCAGGGTTTGAGTGAGGCCTGCAAACAGAGACTCATTTACAAATCTAACCATACACACTGCTGCAATGTTGTGGAACAAATGTGTCCACTAAACACACCTATTAGGCTACACACTGGGAGGATGTAGTGGGGGTAGCTTACACTGTTGTAATACAATCACCAAAATCAAACTTCAACCTGTCAATTGAAAAGTTACTCGGTACCCGCCCCATGTATCACATGACACATCGTGAGCTTAGAATGATAAGGTTCTATCTCCGTTTAGGGTAGTTCAGAGATATTGAGCGTCAAAGTTTTTACATTCCATTATGTTTAGTGAGATGGAACCTTTGTATTTTATGAATTACTAACTAAAGAAATTCAACATTTTAAAAATAACACCACACAGGCATTAATAAACACCTAATGGATCAGATTATGTAAAAAACTCAATTTTGACAAAAATGGAGATAGAACCTTATAATTCTAACGTCACGACATGTTCAATGAGCCAAATCACTGTCAAGAAAGAAAATTAAATTATTCAGATGTATAACTGTATGTGTTATACAGTCAACATAACATACTCAAACCAGAGATTGGGTATATAATACCGTTTATCGTTTAAAGAGGCATTGTTAACTCTGAACCTGCTTATCAACCAATAGCAAGAATACAGAGAGTTATTTTCAATAATTTTTTATTTACCATCCTACATCATGGCTTCCTCTCTACACACACACACACACACACACACACACACACACACACACACACACACACACACACACACACACACAGACATGCACACACACACACACACACACATACACACAGAGGTAGAGCTCAAACCCTATGACAAGCCTCCTCCAACAACCTGTGGGTACGAGGTACAGGTACCTGTACTATAAGACATAGCTAATATGTTTTGTTAATGATCATGTCATATAGTAACCAAAACATACTTCAATTTATGATTATGCCTTAATCCAGAGTAATGTTCTCCTGTATGAATCAAATGACATAATACTTACATAAGGATGTTGTGAGGGTGTGGTTTAATGGAGAGGGTGTGGTTTAGGGGACTTTGTGAGGTGATTGTCAGGACCAATATTGTTGATTGTTGTTGTGATTGCTGTGTGTGTGTGTGTGGGGGGGGGGGGGGGTCTCTCTAGGATGAATAGAGATAAACACTACAGCCATTGTCCATTAGCAGCCTGTTAGCATTAGCCACAGAGATGGAAGGCTAAGCAAGGGTCACACACAGAAACACACATTCATATATTCATACACATAGAGCATGTAAACACACACACACACACACACACACACATACACACACACACACAGACACACACACACACACACACACACACACACACAGAGACACACACGTACACAAAGATAGGCTTGTTTAAGGGGCCCCTCCAGTAAAAAGCAAATTAAGCAGTGTAAAGCCCACTCTGGCCTGTGAGCAAATCATATGCCCCAGATGAACAAATGAGCAATAGTACACACACACACACACACACACACACACACACACACACACACACACACACACACACACACACACACACATTTGTGGCTTGCAGGTTCTATTTTGTTTTTGTTCCTGGACATCCAGTTTTGCTACAGCTCGGCTGTGATCTCCTTCAATGACAGAGACTGACACAGTACAATCAGTAGTTATAGGCGTGTATGTGTGTGTGTGTGTGTGTGTGTGTGTGTGTGTGTGTGTGTGTGTGTGTGTGTGTGTGTGTGTGTGTGTGTGTGGTGTGTGTGTGTGTGTGTGCGTAGGTGTGCGTGTGTGTATGTTTTGGGTCTGATAGCGTGGCCGACCCACAATCCGTTAATTGCCCCCTGGGAGTTGTTCTCACTGTCCTGGCAAGAACTCAACATGGAGTCAGTAACCCGACCCTAGAGAGAGCATCGGGGAACCATAAACACACAGACAGACAGACCTATAAAATCACACACACACGCACACACACGCACACACACAATCGGGGTGGCGTCTTAGGCATGACTGATATCGGGGCATTAGATCGCCTGAGGTGAGTAGAGACGCACTCCGCGCCTTGGGGACGCACCGTTGTGGACTCTATGAAGCATGCATTGCTTGTGGAGATATGATAGGTTTTAGGATTCGTTTCAGGCTAGACAACTAAACAGCGTGTTATTCCGCGAAGGCATGCAACATTGTAGCTGGAAACCGCCTAATACCAATGCGTTTGACCCTGAAAAAGTTTCAAATTTCGTTGAAACACTTACACTGCCTATGAAAAAATAACTTTTTTGTAGTCTACAGTTGAAGGTCAATGGACGATTATACAGTTAAAATTGCGTTTTGCGTCATTTGGAATGTGTGCCAATGCAATTTAAGAGATGAACCGTTCGATATACAGGTATTTGTCTCTCTATGTATGTTTAACGTAATGTATCACTCTCGAGCCATAATTATTATTATAATTATTATAATTATAATCTAAATTAGTTTATAAGTTTGCCTACCGCTGCTGCTGCTGCTGCTGCTGCTGCTGCTGCAGGGTGTTAACTTTATGTCCCAGGAATGATCTTCGTGAGTTTAGATAAGGTTCTATCTCCGTTTAGGGTAGTTCAGAGATATTGAGCGTCAAAGTTTTTACATTCCATTATGTTTTGTGAGATGGAACCTTTGTATTTTATGAATTACTAACTCAAAAATGTTTTAAACTAAACCAAAAAAGCATTTTATAAAATAACACCACACAGGCATTAATAAACACCTAATGGATCAGATTATGTAAAAAAACTCAATTTTGACAAAAATGGAGATAGAACCTTATTCTAACGTCACCTCTTGTTGGGTTAGGTTATTTGAGATCTACAGCTTCGTGCTGTTTACTGGACAGTGCGAGCAGCAGAAAGTTCTGTGAAAGCTGCAGCCTGTGTAATGCATCCTCTGCGAGCTGACTGGGGTGGTTATTGAGCGGTTATTGCATATTTAAAGATTCCTCGAGGTCGTCTCCAAGCACACATTTCCGCCAGACACATCCCCAGCGGTCTAGCTCACCAGCCCCACGTAAGTAGGCTACCAGGGGAATTTAAAGTTTAAAGGCTATGTCATGTCTCTTCCACGCACCTTTTCCGTATGGAGTCCGCAGCTATAGTATTATAGTCATTATTATAATAATTATAATCATGTCGATTATTACCAAACGCGCGAAAGTCTCCGGTAAGTTAACTTCATCACTGGCTATAATGTTGTTGATTATTTTAGGTTTAAAGTGCCATTAGCTTATATGTTTTTATTATTATTTATACAAAATAATTGGTTACCCTTATTACCAATATAGCTTAATTTGCAAAATACTTATCATTACACAAAATAGTGCGTAATAATATCTGCGTATTGTATGCGCTATCTGCGGTGGGCTGACTTATTTTACGGTGGAAGTTGTTTACGAGCTGCATTCACTCTGTGTGTGTGTGTGTGTGTGTGTGTGTGTGTGTGTGTGTGTGTGTGTGTGTGTGTGTGTGTGTGTGTGTGTGTGTGTGCGTGCGTGCGTGCGTGCGTGTGTGTGTGTGTGTGTGTGTGGCCCAGTTGTACAGTTGCTGGTGCTGTGTCAGGAAGGCTTCATAATCGTTCATAGTCATCCTCATCAGTGATCTGCCTCTCTGTCACCAGGAGACAACAGGAGAAGAGAAAAGGCACCCTTTATTCATCTCCTTTTCTCTCCATCTCTCTCCTCTCTCCAGGACGTTTTGGTCCCAGCGTGCATGCCCTTGCCGCACATCCTGGATCCCTTGTTGTCGTACAGACCGTGCCATGGCTGCCTTTAAGGGGATATGGACACAGGAGTTCTGGCGCTGCGTGGCAGCAGAGTTTCTGGCCATGTTGATCTTCGTGCTACTCAGTTTGGGCTCTACCATTAACTGGGGGGCGGAGAAGGAGCACCCCCCACCTCAAGACCTCCTGCTGATCTCACTGTGCTTCGGCCTGAGCATCGCCACCCTGGTTCAGTGCTTTGGCCACATAAGCGGGGCTCACATCAACCCCGCTGTCACAGCAGCCATGGTGGTCACCCGCAAACTCAGCCTGGCCAAGGGTCTGTTCTACCTGCTAGGACAGTGTCTGGGGGCCGTGGTGGGGGCCGCCATCCTCCACGGGGTCACCCCGGTCTCCGTCAGGGGTGGAATGGGCGTCACAACGGTAAGCGGACAGCTTGAGCTTTGAGTGTGTGGAATATTTAGCTTGAAAGGTAACCCATAATGTTGGATTTTGGATAGCTTGATGTTTTCTCTACCTACTTTGCTTTGCATCCTAGTCCTGTATGTGCTGAAAAGTGACTCTCCAACAGGTGAACACCAGTATCTCTGTGGGCCACGCCTTGGTAGTGGAGCTCTTCATCACCTTCGAGCTGGTCTTCACCATATTTGCTACCTGTGACCCCAAACGCAGTGACCTGAAGGGCTCGTCTGCCCTGGCCATCGGTTTCTCGGTGTGCATTGGCCACCTATTTGCTGTGAGTATACCTGTGTTAGCCACCTGAGTCTGAGTTAGCTTCATACTTTATCTGTCAACATGGCTATCTAGTGATAGCCTTTGTGCAAGGCTAGACACTTTTTCTCATGGTTGATTCACTAAGCTAGGATTGGTAGTCGGTCAAACTAACTGGTGGAAACTCTCGTCACTCTGGATGTGGGGCTTGATCTGTATGCACTATACAGCACATACCCCTGCCTCACTTCTCCACACCCACCCTGTAGGTTATTTGTGTTTACCCCCCAGAGCGTGTGTCATCCTCATGTAACAAGGGGGACCTTCGGCTGGGTAGGCTCAGCTATCACCACACTCTCGCATTTCCCCCGTTGATGTGGAATTCTTATCGCATTTCCCCCCGTTGAGCTGTATAGCGGCACTTATTACAGTGAAGTGCTCTTATGACACGTAACTCCTCCTACTGTCGCCGCTCGTTCCTGGTCTGTTGTGTATAGTGGAGAAGGTATCCTACCCGAACCTATATGGAACTTTTCAAATGCGTGCTGAGCCGAGCCGGACCCGGCCCGGGTCGGCCTGGTAGTGGAAAAGCGCCATATCAGTCTGTGGCCACTCTGGTGTAATGGTCCAGTTATTCACCGTAACTTAAAATGTACCACATGACTGTTATATTGGAATGTTATTATCAAGGTCCCGGTCATTAAACAATTGTGATCAGTTTAAACATAATGTGAATGTGTGTGTAATAATATGTTTCTATCCCTCTGTTAGATCCCGTACACTGGGGCCAGTATGAATCCCGCCCGCTCTTTTGGGCCTGCCCTGGTTACCTGGAGCTGGGAGAATCACTGGGTGAGTGAGAAGAATCAATACAAAACACACACAGAACCGTTATTAATCAAACATGATGAATATGATTTCAGCCAAGCTAAACATGGATTATAAGCCAATAGGAATTTTTCTCCTTTGAGGGCTCGTCTTTGGCTCAGCATGGAGGTTGCATAAGTGTCTGCTAAACGGCTGGCACACCAAACACAACCCCTGAGATCCTGCCAACGGGGTCTTAATCTAGGCCTCTCTCAGGAAAAACACAGGGTCAGCCCCTACATTTGTAAATCTTTAACTTGTGCATATACACTTAGATAAACATGCTTCTCATCGCTCCGAGGGTCTTAGAGTGGCACGTAGCTGTGATACGTCTGGACTGTCAGTGTGTACTCCCTCCCTCCCTCTCTCTCTCTCCCTCTCTATCTCTCTCTCTCACTCTGTCTCTCTCTCTCTCTCTCTATCTGTCTTTTTCTATCTCTTTCTCTCTCTCTCTCTCACACTCTCTCTCTCTCACGCTCGTACAAATGACACACACACACACACACACACACACACACAATATGTAAGTTCTTTGGGAATGACATACAGTGAGGAAAATAAGTATTCAACAATTATTTTATTCAACATGTTTCCATTGCAGCTATTCACATGAAATTTAGATCAGACATTGAGTATTAACTCACAGCTAAAGAAATTCCAGAAACGTATGCCACTAATGAGTTCTCTTACCTGTGCTAATTAGAATCAGCTGGGTTAGTGTATGATGGTGGGTAAGTACTTCCAAATTTGTGGAAGGAACTGAAGATCAAGATTCACCAGTGGGCCCCCCCGGAATCTTCAAGATTTAAAGACTGTCTGTGTTGAAGAATGTTCTAGAAATCCCACCTGATCACTGTGAGTGATTAGTTTGTTCGTACAGGAAGCATCTTGACGCTGTCATTGGAAACAAAGGCTTCTCCACCAAGTGTCAAATACATTTCAGTTAGCGTGTTCAATACTTCTTTCCTGTGTCATTCCCCTTTATTGCACATAACTTTTTTGATGATTTGGAATGTTACAATGTATTTAGTTGTGTAGTCTTATTGAGTTGATACCAATATCTGGTCTAAATTGCATGTGAATAGCTGCAATGGAAATTAATTTATCTATTATTATTTATATATTTAATAATTTATTATAAATTGGGGACATGCTGGGGACGTGCTGCATGCAGACTCCTGGCTAACTGTGCTGTCATCAGCCACATCTACAAGGTTTCCTTTCTAGCAAATGAAACATTAGAAAGGTCACAGCCTCATCATAATTCCAGCATAGACAAGCTCTATCTATCAGAGACCAGCAGCATAATCACTGTAATAACACTACTGTATTATGTTTAGTGTGCAAACCCATTAACATCTACATGCCCTGACACATACAGTATAATCACCTACACACACACACACACACACACACACTCACACACACACACACACACACACACACACACACACACGCACGCGCACACACACACACACACACACACACACACACACACACACACACACACACACACACACACACACACACTCACACTTCAAACCAATAATAGATGACCCAAGCTTTCAAGGCAAACGTCATGCTGCCCTTCCCACTCTCTTTAACAGTCTTAGCAGTTAAAAATAAAAACATTTAGCTGAACTCTCATCTCTGGCAACACTCCTGTGCCAAATCCTCATTGAGTACATTACTACTGTAACATTAGATGGACATCAGACATGTATAGACTAACAGTCAGTATCTGTGAGTGTGCATGTTGTTTTGGTTGTTTAAGAGCAGAACTGATGTGCCCCTACCCGAGGAGTTCCATGACTGGAACATCAGCCTATGTGACATCAGGGTCAAGTTCAAGCCTAATTCAGCTGATACCTGATAATCAGAGAGAGGGAGAGGTCTCGGAGGGAGGTGGGGGTTCAAGTGTCTGACTTATGGTTGTATCTCGGAACTTGAGAGGTCAGACAGACCGTCTGAGGATATCGTACAGACTAAATGCAGACTCATAAACACGTCACATACGGGCATGCTCTCCCACTGAGATACTCAAATCTGCACTTATGCACACACACACACACACACACACACACACACACAAACACACACACACACACACACACACAAACACACACACACGCACACACTAATGCTCGCGCAGGTATGTATAAGTGTGTTAATGGTTGTGTCCTTGTTTCAGGTGTACTGGGTGGGTCCAGTGCTGGGTGGTGTCATGGCTGCCGCCCTGTATGATTACCTGTTCTGCCCGGACCCTGAGCTGAAGAGACGCTACTCTGAGGTGTTCTCCAAGAGCGGCACCAAATACCGCGAGGTCCAGACGAGCTTAATCGCCGACCGCGACCAGCTGGTCAAAGAGCCTCCCTTCACAGTGATGGACGTGGAGAGGGCCGAGCGGAAGGAGAGGGAGACCTCAGGGGAGGTGCTCTCCTCCGTATGACTAATGAGGTCCACTGGGAAAGAAGACCAGACCGCTGTCCAGACTGACCTCTACACAGCTCTCAAAGAGACTGATCTGTTATAGACTGGCCCCCAGGGAGACTGACTTCCATAGAGACTGACATCCATAGAGACTGACCTGTTAGAGACTGACCTCCATAGAGACTGACCTCTTAGAGACTGACCTCTTAGAGACTGATCTCTTAGAGACTGACCTCTTAGAGACTGATCTCTTAGAGACTGACCTCTTAGAGACTGATCTCTTAGAGACTGATCTCTTAGAGACTGACCTCTTAGAGACTGATCTCTTAGAGACTGACTTTTAGAGACTGACCTTTTAGAGACTGACCTCTTAGAGACTGATCTCTTAGAGACTGACCTCTTAGAGACTGACCTCTTAGAGACTGATCTCTTAGAGACTGACCTCTTAGAGACTGACCTCTTAAAGACTGACCTCTTAGAGACTGACTTTTAGAGACTGATCTCTTAGAGACTGATCTCTTAGAGACTGACCTCTTAGAGACTGATCTCTTAGAGACTGACCTCTTAGAGACTGACCTCTTAGAGACTGACCTCTTAGAGACTGACTTTTAGAGACTGACCTTTTAGAGACTGACCTCTTAGAGACTGACCTCTTAGAGACTGGCTTTTAGAGACTGACCTCTTAGAGACTGACTTCTTATAGACTGACCTCTTAGAGACTGACCTCTTAGAGACTGACCTCTTAGAGACTGGCTTTTAGAGACTGACCTCTTAGAGACTGACTTCTTATAGACTGATCTCTTTGAGACTGACCTCTTTAAAGATTGACCTCTTAAAGATTGACCTCCATAGAGACTGACCTCTATAGAGACCTTCGAGAGACTGGGCTTGACTATTCAGGCACTTGCAACATAGACTTTGACACAGACCTTCCATAGACAGCTATCCTGAAGACAGTCATGGACATAGACTGTCGTAGACTGGTACCATGGTAGTGTGTCTGGTAGGGAACTCACAGCACCGGTCCTTCTTTCTCAGTGCACTTGGAGAACTGTATCTACAAATGTATTGTAGGGTGCACCACTCTCTTCTTTGTTTAGAGATCTATGAATCTCACAGAATCAGAGTTGATTCTCTGATAGATAGCAGATACTGATATCACTGATACTCAGATTTTGATTCACTAATGTATTAATTTGTGACAGAGATGCACAATTGCATAATTAATGACTGATCTAGGTGGGTTGGAGATGGGTCATACCCTTCCACTGCTGTATTTATTCTACTTTACACTTTCCCTTAGCAAAAAGTGCTGTTTTTGTTGACCTATCTTCCTCTCTGTATCCCCTCACACACACACACACACACACACACACACACACACACACACACACACACACACACACACACACACACACACACACACACACACACACACATGCTCACACACACACACACACACACACACACACACACACACACATACACACACACACACACATACACACACACACTCAGAAACTGTCACACACTGAAATTACTTTTGGATAAAGTGTATAATATGATTGAAAGGCTGATTTAAGAAAGAGCTGAATTATTTATGCTCATTTGTTTTTACTATTTTTGTACTGTTAAAATGTGTTGTATATTACATCAAGTTGGACACATGCCTTACATTTTATATCAATTCAAGGCTCTGCGTTGAGTTGTGCTGCAGTATTCTGAGATATCTCATAACTAATAAAGTTAACTTGGCAGACAGATGGATTCATGGATTGATTGGATGCTGGATCAGTGATGAAGGTGCACTTGCAAGTATTGACCTGGAGAGGGCTCCAACAACCTTAGTAAAGGATGAATATGACTTCAAGTGGGATAAGATTATTAAATCTGTCTCCCTCTATCTCTATTTGTGTGTGTGTGTGTGTGTGTGTGTGTGTGTGTGTGTGTGTGTGTGTGTGTGTGTGCGCACGCATGCGTGTGTGTGTGTGTGTGTGCACGCGCGTGCGTGCGTGTGTGTGCATGCGTTTGTGTGTTTTAGCTCCATTCCCAGGGCAAAGCTTAGTATACTGGTACAGTCGAACTTCTCTCTCATTGCTGTACTCTGTCTTCTGTCCTGTGGCAATTTATTAAAATGTAAAACCTTAAATTAATTGACAAGAGAAAAAAACACACTTAGACTCATTAAAAGTTAAT
>NC_137677.1:14550702-14700702 GCF_963989245.1 Nansenia antarctica | reverse complement strand
GTGTGTGTGAGTGCGTGCGTGCGTGCGTGCGTATGTGTGAGAGGAGGTTTTTCATATTTAGAGACAGCTTTGTCAGATGAGACTGGTTTTGACTTTTAAGTGCAGACTAGTAATTGCCAAAAAATCATCTTTTGAAAGCATGTTAAGATCTCATGCAGTGTGTGACCGGTCCAATATGCGGTCCAATACTGCAGACTTTTCGGGAGCGCGCTTCCAGCTCGCAGCGCTCGCTCCCTGCACCTTTAAGAGCGCGTGCATGCTTAGCTGAAGGTCACTAAACACAAAGCTCTCAGCTCTGCGGTCCAATATAGCGCATGCGCTCTGCCTAAGGACTGCCACACAGACTGCAATACGGCGAGAACGCCTGGCAGCGGAGACTGCTCCGGTGATACGGCGCCGGGGACTGAGCAGGAACACATGAGTTGCCCACTGTCCTTAGACGTGTCTCAAGACGTCTTGACAAATGTGTCTTAATTAAGATGTCCCGAGACAAGGTGAAGGCTGGGTATGCAGAGATGAGCGGAGATGAGGAGGATGACGAGATCCAGGAGGTTCAGATCACCGGGGAGGAGGAAGAGGAGGAGTACGGGGAAGATGTGGAGCTGGAGTGGGAGGCAGAGTGTGTGGACCCTGCAGGCAGCTGCTCAGCGGTGGAGACAGAAGCGGTCCTCATGCGCAATACGGACCGGTGCGCCGGGCTGGGAACGGGGGCGGTCCCGTTTCACATCTCCGGACTGGACCCGGATGACCCGCACCGGTCAGACGACCGGTCTCGGCTGAGTGAGAACACGCGCCTGGCCACCAGGTACGCGGTGCGGATCTTCCGGGAGTACCTGAGTGAGAAAGCCCAAAATAGTCCTGACTTTGAAACTCTGGACAAGGGGGCGCTGTGCGCGCTCCTGCGCTCCTTTTACGCGGAGGCGCGCTCCAAGAGCGGCCAGCTCTACAGCAAGTCCTCCCTCATCAGCATCCGGAGCTCCCTCAACCGCTACCTGAACGAGCCCCCCCACTGTCGCACCCTGGACCTCACCAAGGACCCGGAGCTGCGCGGCGCCAACCTGACCCTGGCCGCTGTCATCCGAAAGCTAGAAGAGCAAGGCGCCGGTCCCGTGGTGCAGAAGCAGGCCATCACCCGGACGGACCTGAGGAAACTCTACACCTCCAGCGTGTTCGACACCGACGTACCGTTCGGGCTGCTCAACAAAGTGTGGTTCGAGACGTGCATGTATTTCTGCACGAGGGGGAGAGAGAACCAACGGGAGCTGGAGGAGGACTCGTTCGGACTGGCGATCGACGAGGACGGGAGAAAGTTCATCTATTTCAAAGCGCTGGGGCCGTATCACAAGTCCCGCTCTGCGTCCTGGAGCAAAAAAAGACCACCAGACACGGATGATGACAGCACCCTGCCGCGCATGTACGAGACCGGTACGGAGTTCTGTCCCTACGCCAGCTTTGTGAAGTACGTCTCCAAACGGAACCCTCTGTGCAAAGCGTTCTTCCAGCGCGCACGAGACCATTGCTGCGCCGGCGACGTGACCTGGTACGAGAACAAAGCCATCGGTAAGAATCTACTCGGCACGAGGATGCAGATGCTGTCGCGCGCCGCCAAGCTGTCCAAGACCTACACCAACCACTGCATCGGCGCCGTCTCCATAGCGACTCTCAACAGCATCGCCGGCGTCGGGTCAAAGTTGGCGACGCTTCATCACGTTGCCTCGGAAACGGTCAACGGCGCACAGTCTCATCTCCAGCTCGTGATCCCGTGCGCACGGGACGTTCGGGACGCTGTAGAACCCGAGCCACAGAGAACGACCAGGAGAGTTCGAGCTATCTGTCCCACCGACGTGTCGGGACCTCCCTCTCCCAAGAAACTGTGCGTGCGCCCCGGGGAACACGCAGAGTCCCCCGTGGTGGTTGTGGTGGATCGAATTGAGCCCCCCGTACCCACTAGACCCCCCCCACCCCCCGCTCCATCCCCGGCTGTCGCGTTGCCCTCACAGGTAACACAGTTAATTAATTAATTAATAATTTTGACATTTAGCAGACGCTTTTTTAATCCAAAGCGATTTACAATTACGAATTACAGGGACATTCCCCCTGGAGTAACTGAGGGCTAAGTGCCTTACTCAAGGGCACACTAGTAGTGGTGTGGTTTCAGGTGGGATTTGAACTCACAACCTTCCGATCACAAGTCCAACTCACTATCCACTAGACCACCACTACCCCAGTTGCAGCCTCTGCACTAATTAGGCTATATCCTAAGCGACTGTCTGTCATCATGAAAAAGCATCACCATCATCGCGTTGATCTTTTATTCGACCCTGACCTATATTTTTCTTTGTAGCATTCCACTTTTCTTACTTCATCTTTATTCGCAAACCATGTTTACCTATTGAATGCCAAATGTCTTCCTTGAAATCCATGATCTACAAGCACATAATCCTCTGATATTAATGACTTCACCTTAGAGACACATGTCGTTTCGTGAGGCTTACTGTATACTTTGAGTGTATGATTGCAAGGACCTCAAGCATAGAACAACGTGTAGGTTTTCACTGAGTAGGTGTGAGCACTGTCAGATATCGGCCTAGGTGATGTAATAAAGAGGACATGACCATAAGTGTCTTAAGTGAGGGACTTGCGTCTGTTGCCATGGGAGACATGTGCCTCGGGGCCTGAGTCACCCACCATGCACCACAGTGGAGCCCGCGGGGGGAACGCTCTCGCTGTATCGCCAGGGCCCACACAGGAACACACAACACACACAGACACACACACACGGCTTTCAAACACACTCACCATTAACACACTTTTCCTGTCCTGAGGCACATTATTATGGTATGGCAAGCTAAGATCTCTGCTCATGTCCTTTCTCCCTCACTGACAAAGAGAGATTGTGTGTGTGTGTGTGTGTGTGTGTGTGTGTGTATGTGTGTCTGTGTGCGTGCGTGCGTGAGTACTGTATGTGTGTCCCAATCCAATTTCTCTGAGGAGGTTTTTTATGTTGTGAGACAGCCTCCCTAGATGAGGCTGCCGGGGCCCTGGGGGAGATGCACATGGATGCTGCAACACTCCAGCACATCTCCTTTATGCTTTATCAGCTCGATCTGCTCTATCTCCGGCTATCTCTGTGTATTCCACACTATTTACTGTTTTCTCAGCTTTAAAAGGCAGACAATGCCTGCAGCCATGGCTGGTCTCGTTGCACTTTACCACAGTAAATGCTGACCAGTAGACTTGACGGTTTAGTTTGTCGGTTTTTCACATATCTGAATGGTGTCGTGAGTTTTCTGTGTTTAATGTGTTGATAGAGTTTTAGTGTGCTGATAGAATTTCAATGTGTTGATAGAGTTTCAGTGTGTTGATAGAGTTTCAGTGTGTTGATAGAGTTTCAATGTGTTGATAGAGTTTCAGTGTGTTGATAGAGTTTCAGTGTGTTGATAGAGTTTCAGTGTGTTGATAGAGTTTCAGTGTGTTGATAGAGTCTCAGTGTGTTGATAGAGTTTCAGTGTGTTGATAGAGTTTCAGTGTGTTGATAGAGTTTCAATGTGTTGATAGAGTTTCAATGTGTTGATAGAGTCTCAATGTGTTGATAGAGTTTCAGTGTGTTGATAGAGTTTCAGTGTGTTGATAGAGTTTCAATGTGTTGATAGAGTTTCAGTGTGTTGATAGAGTTTCAGTGTGTTGATAGAGTTTCAGTGTGTTGATAGAGTTTCAGTGTGTTGATAGAGTCTCAGTGTGTTGATAGAGTTTCAGTGTGTTGATAGAGTTTCAGTGTGTTGATAGAGTTTCAATGTGTTGATAGAGTTTCAGTGTGTTGATAGAGTTTCAGTGTGTTGATAGAGTTTCAGTGTGTTGATAGAGTTTCAGTGTGTTGATAGAGTCTCAGTGTGTTGATAGAGTTTCAGTGTGTTGATAGAGTTTCAGTGTGTTGATAGAGTTTCAATGTGTTGATAGAGTTTCAATGTGTTGATAGAGTCTCAATGTGTTGATAGAGTTTCAGTGTGTTGATAGAGTTTCAGTGTGTTGATAGAGTCTCAGTGTGTTGATAGAGTTTCAGTGTTGATAGAGTCTCAATGTGTTGATAGAGTCTCAATGTGTTGATAGAGTTTCAGTGTTGATAGAGTTTCAATGATGCACAACACTCCACCTCTTATTAGCACTCCTTTGAACCTCCCTCCTCTCCTGTGTTTACTATTCTGAATGACTGTGTACATAAAGCCTCCTCTGTGTGTTAACTAATGTGTGTGTGTGTGTGTGTGTGTGTGTGTGTGTGTGTGTTGTTGTCTTTCTCAGGATAGCCGCAGCAGTAGCAGCATGACCAACCGGCCGCTGGTCTCCGTCTCCCCGTTGTCTCCGCTGAGCTCGGTGGGGATCCCCACCCCCGCCCAGCTCACCAAGACCAACGCCCCAGTACACATAGATGTGGGTGGGCACATGTACACTAGTAGCCTGGCTACTCTTTCCAAGTACCCTGAGTCACGGTGAGACACACACACACACACACACACACACACACACACACATACATACACAGAAGTTGGACCTTATTCTGACTTCCTTCCTATTAATAAATACAAATGTAGCTCTGTAATTAATTTCAAAAGTGTGTCTTCAATTGTCCAATATCGGCTACATTTTATTTAGATTCTGATGATCTGTAGGCTATCGCTACAAGCTATAACTACTGTACAATCAAGCTCATTATGTAATAACCTGGTCTTGAATACACACATTAACATTGTTGCTTTTTCAAAAGTAAGCTTTAGCACATAAACTGCCCCAATGCAATGTTTTCTGTTTGAGCACTAAAGTTGCTATTATTTCACTGTGGGAGAGTTCAAATATTGTAGATGCTTAAATGAAGGTTTCTTGTCCATATGAGGATAGATTTCCTGTTGAATTGACATGTCTGTAGGCACCCCTGGTCTGTTATTATGACATCCAGCTGTGGCCTGTAAACATGTAGACGTATGTGAGCATGTCACGGTCTCCTTGTCTGCAGGAGGAACAGTTAGTGGTGTTCAACTTATTCTACCTTTTCACATGAGAAAAGTGCGTAGCCCACACTGAAAGTCAAATTCTGATGGTATGTTTTGTTTGGTTCATGGGTTTTGCATGAATGGCATAAATATCTACAAACCATATAACAGGCATAATAGAAAGGTTTACAAAGAATAACAAAACAAGAAACAACACCGCTTCATCACAACATGATATGCGCAATCACAGAAAAAAATGATGATGATGATGATGATGATCTCCCCTCTCCCAGGATTGGCCGACTCTTCGATGGGACAGAGCCCATAGTGTTAGACAGCCTTAAGCAGCACTACTTCATCGATCGCGATGGTCAAATGTTCCGCTACATCCTTAACTTCATGCGGACTGCAACACTGCTCATCCCAGACGACTTCAAAGTGAGTTCTGTCCCTATGCTCAGGCTTGGGAAACTTGGGAAACTTGGGAAACTCTGTGTGTACACCTACACCATGTTGTGTGAACTATATTGATTGATGTGTGCGTGTGTGTGTGTGTGTGTGTGTGTGTGTGTGTGTGTTCCAGGAGTACTCTCTGCTGTATGAGGAGGCAAGGTTCTTCCAGCTGGTCCCTCTGCAGGCTGAGTTGGAGCAATGGCGGACCGAGCGTGAGGCCAGGAGTGTGTGGCGTGAGTGTGAGTGTGTGGTGGTGCGTGTGGCGCCAGAGCTGGGGGAGAGGATCACACTCAGTGGGGACAGAGCTCTGATAGAGGACGTGTTCCCAGAAGTGGGAGACGTCATGTGCAACGGAACCAATGCAGGCTGGAACCACGACTCCACCCACGTCATCCGCTTTCCCCTCAACGGATACTGCCACCTCAACTCTGTACAGGTAACTCCACGTTGACCCTGGGTATACCACTGATAGAACCTCACCTTCAAGTTGTGAGCTTAGAATTATAAGGTTCTATCTCCGTTTAGGGCAGTTCAGAGATATTGAGCGTCAACGTTTTTACATTCCATTATGTTCTGTGAGATGGAACCTTTGTATTTTATGAATTACTAAGTAAAAAAGCAATCAACATTTAAAAAATAACACCACACGGGGAATAATAAACACCTAATGGATCAGATTATGTAAAAAACTCAATTTTGACAAAAATGGAGATAGAACCTTATAATTCTAACGTCACGCCTAGGTATACCACTGATATAACCTCACCTCAAGTGAATAACGAGATCCCCAATGAAATGAAACCCCCTCATCTCCCTAACTAAGAGATCCTGTCAACCTACCGGTAGTTCTGTGCAAGTCAACTCAATGTGCTGATACAGAGCTATAGTTATAGTTCATGTTAATGGTTCTGAAAGACAGCTCCACAACTGTGCACATCAAAGATTAATTTAAGAAAGAGATTCACTTCTCCAGAGGAACTGAGTGAGGATGCTGGTGGTGGATGGTGATGGGGGAGGGTAGGTTGGGGTGGGTTGGGGTGGGGGGGGTTCATACAGGGCCAGTCTGACTGAGGGGGGTTGGGGGACTAATCCTGTTTAGATATGAAACGTGGCCACTGGCTGCTGGAGCTGCTGCCATGTAGAGCAGGGAGCTACGGAACAGAGGCAGAGAGAGGCGAGGGAGGAGGGGAATAGGGGGGGGGGGGGGGGCGGGGGGAGGGAGACAGAGGGTAGGGGAGCAGAGGCTCCCTCAGGGCACACTAATGGAATGTCATCTTGCAGCCATGTAGAGAGAATGGAGATGTCGTGAGAGGACATTGTTGTTTGTGTGTTTTGGGTCAGGGAAGGAGAAGAGTGTGAGATGGATTCTGCCTGCACAGACTGTCTACTAATAAAGAGAGAGATGAGTGAACTTAGGCCCTATGGGCACCATCTGTGCTATTGTTAGTAACACATTTGCGCGCACACACACACACACACACACACACACACAATGTCTCCACAGTTTGGAGTCTTTTATTGCTCTGCAGTATTATTCGATTCTGAATCAGACTCGTTGTGAAATCACCTGTGTGCTCATACTCCAGCTGTCGACTGACCCTCTTATCAGACCACCCCATGCACTGTTTCTCCTTTTGTGTCTTTTTAGCAAGTACTCCTTACTGGGGTCGCTAGAACCTTATTGTGAACAATGTTTTACTACATAAGCGTACGCTCTTAGAAAAAAGGTTTCCAAAAGGGTTCTTCGGCTGTCCTGTAGGAGAACTCTTTGAAGAACCATTTGGAGTAGAACCTTTTTGTTTCCATGTAGAATCCAACATTTTGGTTTCCATGTAGAACCCCATTGTCTCACGTCAGGCTCTGAGTGTTGTGTAGGAATGATGCCACCTGTTAGTAAGACAATGTCTAGAACCCTCTATGGAAAGGGTTGAACACAGATCCCAAAAGGTTTCTTCAAAGGGTTCTCCCACAAGGACAGCCAGGGAACCCTTTTTGGTTCTAGGTAGTCTTAATCTTTTGCATTGATGCATTGATACAGAATGGGCAGTATATTTTGCATACAGTATTCACAATACATAGACATAGTTACTATTATATATTTATATAATACATAATATATTATATTACAGAAACGATGTAACGGTTTCAGTTATATCTGTTTGCTTTTAGCTCCATGTTATCTAGCTGATGATCTTTCATGAGCAGCTAGTGTGCTTAGAACTTCAGTTCATGTGACATTTGTCTGTCTTATGCCTATCTGTGTACTGTGTGTGTGTGTGTGTGTTTAATAATGTTTTTGTGTTTTGATTGGCAGGTGCTTGAACGACTGCAGCAGAGAGGTTTTGACATCACAGGGTCATGTGGTGGGGGGGTGGACTCAACTCAGTTCAGCGAGTATGTCCTACGCAGGGAGGGGAGGGGTGGTCAGCATGGTTCCACCGTCATTTGCATTAAACAGGAGCCACTGGACTAAGCCCCGCCTATAGGTCAGAGGTCAGGGATGACTCTGATCTGGAGAGGAGCAGAGAGACATTCCTCCACAGCAACGCCAGGGAGTCTGACCTGAAGTTTGTTCTAGAATTTTGGGACATTGCCCTGATGAGGTGGTGGTACTGTACTTGTGTCAAGAGGAGGAGACACATAGGATACGCCTACTCAATGACATCGAGACTATGAACCATGGTTGTCAGTTAAACTGGCCTCTATGAATATCCCATATCCCATGAGACCCATAGCACACAGAGCATCAGCACCAGCACGGTTATACTCATTATGTTTACATGCTGGGTCTTTCTAGTGTCATACATATAATGTACATACTGTAGATTAGTGTATGTTATGTGTGGATTCATTCAAATTCTCTCAATCATGTGAATAGGCATATACATTGAATTCACTCTCATACAACAAACTCATGTCCATAACTCCAGCTCTACTATGGAGGAACTGCACATCTGAGCATGGGGGAGGGGGGGGGGGTCTCAGTGGAAAGAATGTTATTTTTAAAAAGCACAAGTGCACACAGCCCCGTCTGGGATATCTAACCCAGCCTAAACTAAAGAGATACGTATGTGTGAAGCTACAGTTCTGAGGCACTAATGGAAGTTTTACTTTCGGGAAAATGTAAGCCAATAAGACTTTTCTCTGAATTTAGTATTAAAGCACAATTCTGAGGCAGGTATTCCTCTGAATATCACTTTATACTCGTCGTAAATGAAAAGGAATGTGCAGAGATTGGATTATTGCATGCCCTATACGGAGCAGAGAAGAGTTATTGCTCTTTATCAGCCTCATCCCTCTGCCAAAAGGAAATCTGATATCATGTATTTATGGATGAATGTATCATGGATGTAAATAATAATAATAATAATAATAATAATAATAGGGATGTAAATAAATGTTTCATACCAAAAGTGTGCTCTCTTTGTGTGTGATAAGTTCATAAATATATTCAGAGAAACCTGAATAATAAGATAACTCAGGTTATCTTTTTCTATCTTATCATTTTCCTATCAGGAGAGAGGAACGTTCCAATCACAAAACAGAGATCACTGTGTCAATTAGGAATTGAAATTGAACATTTAGGTGAAGTCTGGATCAACTTTAGACGCCATAGTAAATTTACCACCTGCTCTGTATTTTAAGTTGAGATACAGAAGAAACATGAATATGCATGAGAAATGCATACATTAATGTTGCTAAACTGCCTTTGCCTTCCTGGATCTGACGGGCTGTCATACTGTAGGAGGGGCTTTTGTCTTTGATCTGAGCCAGGAAGCTGTGGGACTCGTTAACTTAACTGACGAGACAATCAATAATTCAGCAATCACATTATTAATCACATCACATTTAGCAATCCTCTATCAGCCCTCTGCTGTTGATCCACAACTAGTCACCAGCTGAAAGATTTCTAGCCAATTAATTATCTCAACCTTCCATTCACTCTCATTCGTCCTGTCTTTATTTCTACATTTGATAACATCAGCTCCCTTTGACCAAGGTAATGGAATAATGCATCTCAATCATAATCCACCCACACAACTCTCTGACACCCACGCCCTTTAGTGTCACTAACTACTACTCATCTCCAATCAGGAATTTAAATGACACAATGTATAATTGTGTCATGAATTCATTTAGATGAAAAATTTGTAATGAGAAAACAAATTACTGTATGTGAAATTCAGAACTAGAAAAGTCGGAGTCAAAAGTCTAGTTTGTGATTGTCCATTTATTTTATTCACAGGTTCACAATCGTTGTGACAACCTGAGGATTCTGTAAACAACAGAAAGAAATGGGTTTTCAGTCAGTATTATCGACATAAACTTAACTCAAAAAACAAAATGTCACCACAGAACTTGTTCTCTGAATCACACTCTGGGAAGACTGGTTATTGCCGTGGGCCCCAGCATGCATCACTCTGCTGCTGTTCTGACCACTCTCTTGCCCACAAACACACACGCACAAACACACACACAAACACAAATTCTTCCCTCTCTCAATAAGTGCCATACCTTATAGTGCCAAACTCATTTACAAGTCACAGAAATTAACAGGATATCTTACAGTTCAGTTCTTTTTTTGGTCCTAGTCAACTATTTCTTAGGTAAACCCTTAAGACTCTTAGAGGGCTCTATTTTAATGGCGTAAAAAGAATAGACTAAGAATAGCCCGCAAACGCAGGCACTAGCGGAGGCACAAGGGTGTGTGTCTGAAATATTACTCCTATTGTTGGCAGCGATATAGATTTCTAGAAATAATAACAATACAAATAAATTATATTAATCATAAATTAAATAATGAAACTAAATAAAAAAAATCACCTCTGAAATATTACTCGGGTACAAACAAATTGAATCTGGCACAAACAGTGAGGGAGGGAGAGATAGATAGCGTGTGGTTGTTAAACAGCCTACAACTATCTGAGCAGTGCTTTGTAGAGGGTTAGAGAGTGGCGCAGAGGGGGGTCCTGCTCCATACACAGCAACAAGTCCCTCAGAGTGACTCGAGTCACCATCTGAGCCACGGCCCTCTGGAGCACTGACCCTGCTCCTCCAACCTGAGAGAGAGAGAGAGAGAGAGAGAGAGAGAGAGAGAGAGAGAGAGAGAGAGAGGAAAATCATACAGTCAAAACCTTTTCACATCACCACTATACTCATCTCCTTACTTCCCCTCTCGCCTGTTTTTTCCTCATTCATGCACTCAGGCGATGCCTGTGAAAGCAGAAAGGAAGGCCCTGTGGCATGGCAAAGGAAAGAGAGAAGAGGTAGGAAAAAAGCTCCCCCAGGCAGCAGGGTCCTATGGGTAATGGAGTTCAAAGGCACTGGTTAATGTCTGCAGTTTATGGTGCCTCATTTCTAAACCCATCGCCTGGGGCAAGGAATTAAAATAAACGGAGAATTACAGACTCATTAACCTAGACTAACAGTCTTGTGCATACATGCTCCACTGTTCTATGTACCTCTCCCATGGAGTCCTTATTATCAACCTAAACACATGTCTTGCTACAGGACAGGGGGTGTCAGTCCAAACACACTGTGAGACTTAGTGAGTACTGTATAGTACCTTAGTTTAGTTTAGTTAAGTATATCGAGGACAATCCAAATACATGAACCATATAAAATACAGTAAAAAAGGCAGTGTTAGCCTAGTCGGCTAATTTTCAGCTGAAGTCCCCGGCCAGTTGCAACATGGCATCCTGAAAAGTAACGTCATTAATTAAAATAAAACATTGCAATATTCTAAGAACACGTGGCTGAGACAAGGTACCCCAACATCACACGTGACAAAAAAACACAAGTAAGCAAGCTGAGGTGATTGCAAGCGGCTAACACTAACAGCGCATAGGGGACAGGGACACATTAAGTCATAGCAAACACGTAGAAGCACATACAAGCCAGAGCATGTTTACAAACCACACCACATACACACTTATGGGAGCAGCGACATGTCAAGCACATAAAAGCCACAGGACAATTACAGGCCACACTTACCTACAGGCCACACTTACTTACTTAGTTAAGCCCTTACCTGGTTCCCTGTGAGGTCCAGGGGTCTTTTCCTGCGGGGCCCGATGGCAGCCAGAGCCGTCAGGTTGGCCTCTCTGTACTGCAGCTGAGCCTGCTCCAGCTGCTGCAACTGGACATCCATAGAAAGCAGGAGAGAGAGGGAAAGATCAAAGGCTGTCCAACCTAGTGACTGTTCATTTGATTGGACAATGCAGGTCAACCAAATGATCAAACCTCTCAAACAGTATCAATGTTGTCAAGGTTACAAAAGAGGACAACTGTATAAGGCAGACACACCAAAACACACACTGTAGGTGAAAATTATTCAATTTTCTGGACCACCGCAGGCTCTGCAGCCCCAGAAAGAGGCTCAATTAAAATGAGCTCCAATTAGAGCAGCACCTTCTCCGGGGCTTGGGGGGTGTACAGGGATGGCTGTTGGGGGGGGGGAGGGCAAAGAGACTGCTTGGTGGGTGAGGTGTGGGCGGGGGGGGGGGGGGGGGGGTGGCACAGGCTGGGCATGTAAATGAACAGATTTTGTTGATTTCTGCCGTTGCTGCGGAGAGAACCTCTGGGAACGTGGACGCCGTGAGCGATATACCAATGGAGAGAAAAACACTGCAGCATCTCAGCTCAGTTGCTTTAAATAACCACCGGTACCGACGCCTTTCATCTACATGCCTGCACACCACAACACCCCCAGCTAATGAATTACACATGGTATTAGATTTACTAAACGAACAATTAGCAGACATTAAAGGATTTCCAAACATTACTTCTCAAAAGTATATATTTGGCAGCACTGAGCTGAAAGTTGAAACAAGCACCTTATAAGGCAGAGAGAGTTACAGAACACACAGCTCAGCAGCTATTGGTTAAGCAGAGACCCACATTGAGCTGATAAGCGGTGTGCTGTATATGTTTGAAGGTGTACCAGCCTAGACCTGCCAAATTAGCTACATGCATTCAAGGCCCGATTGTAAATAAATAAATTGCTAGCATAAGATATAGCATGGTTGACTGTACTTACCATAGTCCTGACCAAACTGTTCAACATTGTGTATTCAAAGAACGGCCCAAAAGAGGCCAGCGATTAAAGAACAGGAACTATTCGAGCTTTCATTCCGTGTTCCAGTGCCGGAGCGAGCAAGGGCTAATTATTGTCAAACACCTTCCTTTAGAGTGTTCTACTGGTCCTCTCCTCAGCCTGTTGGAAGACCACACACACACACACACACACACAAACCTCTATGGCTCGTTGCTTTAGCAATTGCTGATCCTCTGTGTTTGAGCGACTCTGTGAAGTAAAAAAAAAACATATGTTCAGTGTCAGGGGGTGGGTGTGTCTACCCATAAATAAATCATTTCAAAGCAGACTAGGTAGAGAAACCATATCGTCTTCATACTATAAAGTCATAATTCAATCATCAATAATCAGAATTTTGTTGTAGTTTTATATCAAATATGCTGAGAATTGATGTCTGTCTCTATGCATTCTGGGAAATCGAGCACTAAGGAAGGCCTTCCCTTCCTGTAAGAGATGTGCCAATAACTTGTGGCACAGATGATTATGATTGGTTAAGCAAGAGTAGTGACCTCATCAGGGAGGAAACTTCTATAAATGTGGGTTGTGCTCTCGCAGAAGGGGGCTTTTTGACTGCTACTTTCTCTCTGAGCTCATGTAACTTTGCTTAATAAAAGGCCTCATTTGAGCCAATTGATTTAAGCTCTGTGTTTTTATATTACTACAATATCTACTAAGAATCAATTAAATCCACTACAATTTCAGAAAGGTTTATGACAACTCCAGGGTCTGAATTACTACCAATTCTCCAGAATGTCTGTTCAATTGTTTACAGGCCAAACATTTTAAATGGCAGAATAAACATATTTACTCTACACAAAAAGAAAAAAACTGGATGGTAAATTCATCACACAGACAGAGACACAAACACACACTCCCTCTCTCTCTCTCGCTCTCTCTCCCTTCATTGCCCATGCCAGCATGTTGACAGTACGGGGAGTGGTTACCTTGGCGATACGGAGCAGACCTTCCCTCTCCTCATCGTCTCGCCTCTGTTTCTCCAGACGCTCCAACTGTTCCAGGAAGCGCAGCTGGGAGCGCACATCACTGACCTGCGTGTGCCTGAAATCATCCTACACAGAGAGGAAGGAAAATGCTTTGTTCTGGGCTGTTAGGAAGTTGTATGTGTGTGTGTGTGTGTGTGCTTTGTGAGGGCAGAAAGTGTAATAATGTTTGATGTGTTGTGTGAGTGTGATGGCAGGTTAGGGCACCTTAAAGGACATCTTGCGGTGCTGTGCCACCACGGTGACTTTCTCTAGCAGGTCTCGGAGGCGCTCTTCTGTGGCGTGAGACACCAGACTGACCACATCTGGCACCACCTCAGTCACCCCCAGAGCTTCAGCTGAGACAGGGGGGGAGAAAGAGAGAAAGAGTGAGAGAAAGAGATGAAACATTGTCAACAAGTCAATACAATCTGGAGAGTGTCTTTCATCTTTACCTCTACTAACACACCAAATCTGTTACTGTCTGGCCTATACACACACTGTTATGATGTGATTCAGACACACCATGATTATTCTAATTCCAACATTGCCCCCTACTGGTGAACAAGTGCATGACACCTCAGTGAGGTATCAGCAACTGAGGAGCACTGATTATTATGTGACAGCGGCTGGTGAAAGGGGGAAACAAGTCAGCAACCAATCAAAAATGTTCAGACTTTTTATTTTGAAACACAGAATACATTTCAATGTTGTTGTAAAATCACAACACACCCTAGTCAAGCCAAAATATTGCAATGGATTCGGTGAGTAATCCCCATTGCTACCTAGTTAACAATGACACTACTTTACATTGTTAGCAGGCTCACAAAACAAGCTGTGTTAGTTGACTAGCGATGTGTCATTGATTTTCAACAACACTGAAACTCATTGACATTTTTCTAAATAAAATTCATAACGTTCTTTCTAACACAATCGTCTGATATTACAGCCCGTCGTCCCAATCGGCCTCCGCCAGCCTCCCCTGCATCACTGGAACCCAAGCTACTCTCGGCCCTCTCACACACATGGAGCTCCCGCAGCGCTTCATATCGGTTATTCGGATGTAGTGAGTAGAGAGGGGAAGGACAGGGGTTCTGTGTAGGGAGGTGAGGTGGGGGAGGGGGACCAGGGGTAGTGAGAGGGATTGTGGGTACCAGTGTGGAGGATGCGTGTGAGCAGCAGGGCTGGGGGCAGGAAGGGCTCGTCACGGCAGGATCGGACCACCGTGCCCACCGGCGCCGAGTTGGTTCCTAGGATACTGGCGTTCTCCTCGCTCAGGTTGACACCGGCCATGGAGGCCACGTCGTTTATGTCATCCTCATCCCTGTAACAAACAAACCCAACAAGTAGCCTCTAAACCGACCTAAGACACATGGCTCAGAGTCCTTATCAGTTAATAAAACCATGGTAACCATGGTACCGATGTGAGCGTTACCTGAAGAAGCCAGCAGTGTCTTTGAAAGTGTGTCTGTGGGCAAGAGGGGGTGGGCCCTGGGTAAATGACTGCCTGACAAGAACACCTACGGTGAGAAAACGTACATGATGGATAGAAGAGATGGGGCATGCCTTTTACTAATCAACACAGCTTGGGTGTATCCGAGTATGTGCGAGAGTTGAATGCGTGTATGTTTTACCTGTGTGTTTCAGTCCTGTTGTCTGGATGACCATACGTTTGGGCAGGGTCTGGTTCTGCACAGATAGGAATGTGCGGGAGGGGCCTGATGCAGTCACGTTACTCTTAACGGGCACTCCTCTGGGCTGCTGGATCACCTGTAGAGAAAACACAGAAGACATCAACAACATCTCTGAAATATGCCACATGGAGCTGATTTGATCATTGAACACTTCTCAGTGAGTGAATAAGAATACAATGCTGTTCCTTGAGATTCAATTCCAACAGGAAAACAACTGAATACACCGACTTTCTTTTCACAGTTTAGGGTATCCGTGTGTAAATCAGTGAATATTGGAGGGGGGGGGTATTCGCACAACATATAACATTGTCTAATAACATTATCATTGCTTAACATTATGAGTTTCCCTTCTGAAGTGAAGAGAGCTTTGTCTTTGCTTTCTGCAGAGGAACTGATGAGAATCCTCATTTCTGGACCAGTAGCTGAAATGTCATTAGTCCTCAGCTTGGGCACTAACTGAATTACACATTACCTCAGGCCTGTGCATGTGTTTGGGAGAGAACGAAGACAAAGCAGAGCAGAAAATGTACTGCAATTTTAAAAAAAAGTAAACTGCAACACAGAGACTCTCAAATTCACTTCAACAGGATAACCACGGTAACTGGATCACTGTGTAAACATAAAGAGGAGATCTTAGACAGTTCATACAGGTTGTTGGGACTCTCCGGGCCCCAAATCTTGAATAGAAAGACCTAGATCTAGCTACATTGGGGCCCTGACCAGATTCTTTGGATTATATCAGGATGTTTGTGAGGCAGGAGGGCAAGCGAGTCCTTTGACTGAGGTTTGGGTGAAAAGGGATAAGCATAAAGAGATGATGTTTACCAGCTGGGTGGGCTTCGTTAGATGAGCGCTGCCTGTGCCGAGGGTGGAGGGCATGACGTTGGGGGAGAGGAGGGTAGGGATGCGGGTAGGAGCGGGGGTTGGGGTCTTGGATGTTGAAGCCTGGGGCTTGGGTTGGTCAACCTGCTGGATAAAGAGCTGTGGGTTTGGAGTGAGCTGCCGCACAGCGGGCAGACTTTTCTGGAGACGCGAGAGAGAAGGGAAAGGGAGGAGACACGAGAAAGAAGGAGGAGAGAGTGAGTTGTTTGACACTTGAGCTGCTTTGAATATGACTCTGGTCAGAGTAGGTTAAGTGGTTCTCTCCTTGAGTGGTCACCTTAAGAAAAGGCACTAAGTAAGGTTGGGGAGAGGACTTGAGCTCATGGTACAGTCGGTCAGTGAACTCCTCAGGTTCAAGTCTCCCATCCTGGGGGACAAAGAACAGCATGAAAAAAAGACAAGAGTTGAATGAGTGTGTAATATGGAGTATGTGATTGTATACGTGAGTGAAAACGGGTGTGGGTGAATGAATGACAGTACCAGCAGGCCCCTGACAAGCTCTCGGACATTCTTGGCCATGTCAGCTGACTGTGTGCCACTGGAGGCCAGCTTTATCAGCGTCACCAGGAAGTTCTTACACTTCTTCACGTTCTCCAGGGTCTCCTGGGGGGAAAACATACACAACACAGAACCAAGACATTCAATGCATTCAGTTGAAATAGGTTTTGAAACAGAAAACAAAAGTGAGTCTCCTGTCGGCCAAGTTCAGGTGGTTTCCTCCTCGGTTTCGGTCCCTCCCATCCCATGTTGCCATTTTGAACACGCCACACAATCAGATAAACCTTTTTGTGGTCTGACTCACACGTGTGATGGTGGGAGGTGTAGCCTTAGGGGGGTTGGCCTTGATCGGAATGATCAGAGGACTGGGCTGGGGAACTGGGCGGGGGATAGGCCGTGATATCAGGCCAGCTGGAGGGATGGGAGCAGCCCCCACCATCTAGACCAAAACAAAAGCACCAAAAAACACACATTCAAACAAACACATCATTTATTGTGCACAAACACACAAACCCTATAACTGGAAATGCATAACTCATTGCTAACTTTTAATGTCAACGTTGACCTAGTGAATTAAAAGAGAGAGAAAGTCTCTTTTAACAGGTCGATAAAGTGGAGAAGAAATGTACTACACTGGACTAGAGTAACCCTTCTTTATCCACCATCTACTTACCCAGAGACCAGAGAATATACCAGACCAGAACTTGCCTGAGACCAGAGATCAAGCTCTACTCATCTAAGCTTACCTTAACCACAGGTATCGTCCTCTGTACTGTGGTTGTACGGATGCTGGGAGGGGGAGGTACTTTGATCACAGCTGGATTCTCAACTTTTCTAGTTACAGTTGCTGCAGACACCTACAATGACAACAGCATAAATAGCACAGGATGGCCAAATGTTGTGAGCTCACACACACCCATTTATATAGACAAAAATACACACCTGTGATGGTGTAGGGCTTGGAGAGGGGACTGCTGGGTTTTTCGTTACCATGCCCTGGGCCTGGGCCAAAGCTTGCTGGGAAACCAGCATCAACTGACCACTATCACTGCGGATGAGCACCATACCTGCCAACCGATACATCAGAAGAGCTTCAAAGATGACACTCCCTAGAGAGAGGGCCGGTCAACTGGACTCACTCCAGCCTTTTTGACCTTACCTTTGTCCCAATTTATCATCCATTGTCCACCACCCCTGCTGCCTAGTACTCCCCTTTTTCCCACAAGCTCAGATACTGTCCACAGCATGCATCACTCACCTTGTGGTATCTGAAAATTTGCTGGTAGCTGTACAGATTTAGTTAGAGTTGGTCTGGGCCGAGCAGTTATTGGCTGAGGGGTTGTTGTTGCTCTTGGTACAGCCATCACTACACTCTTTACGGGAGGTTGGGTCACAGTGGCCAAACTGGCCATTCGGTTCAGCTGGAGGGATGGGAGAGGTCTTGTTTGTGATGGTTGTCCACCGGCGTTCGCACCTGAAGTGCTGAATTTGTTTTCCACAACTACTGAAGAGATAGCTTGTGGTCCCGTGCACATCACCGGCTTTGAAGCAACGTTGCTCTGCAGTACTATACTTGTGGACAAGGTAACCGGTTGTGCGCTTGCATGGCTGGATACGACTGAGGATGAGGTGGTGGTTGTTGGTACATTGACTTTAGTATTCGGTGCGTTTTGGGGTTGCGTTTGATCAGTGCTCGAGTCTCCCGCATTTCCTTCAGTTGAAGTGGCGGGGGTCGGGAAGAGGGCGGTGGGTACGGAGGCATGGCACGTCTTCTCCACCTGCACTCCCAACGTGGCATCACCGTTTGTCGCCGTTCCGGTGCAACAAGCATTACTGACGGAGGCACTCGGGCATGGGCCATCTGGCTGGTTTGGAGTTTCTTTTAAGCTGGTTTCCGTTGGCATTTTCCTTTCATAAGAATGCAAGAAATTAAATAAATGCCACTAAAGAACATGAATGGTCTATATATCTTAAATTCTTGAATAACCTTTCACTTTTAGTTTTATGAGCAGGTGATATTGCACGTTTGGTCTGTTTTTTAATCCAGAGTGTAATGACAATGGCACATTGAACTTACCTTGTCCACGCTTCCCGTTCGTTAGTCATGTGGCCGTGTTTATGTAGGCTCCACTTGAGGCTTCAGCTGGCTCAGCCGAGGGAATCCCGTTGTACCGCGCGCTATTGTAGTCGAATTAACGGTCATTTAGAACAGCTGTGCAGCGGAGTGATACATAGTTAAAAGTCCCAGTGCTGTTATACTATCGTAACTCATGGAATGCCTCTTGTCCAATCAAATTACTTGGTCGGAACTAACTGTTGTATAATGGCTGGTTAACTCAATGACACTCCTAAGGAATTAGTGCTGCTTCAAGGGACCTGTCCATGAATGTTGATTGATTGATTGAGAATGTTTATCTTGGTCCCTTTTTTTTTTACTTGTGTAAACATGTTACGAATATTTTTGTACCATAATTTGTACAATCGGAAAATATGTTTTTAAAGAAAAAGGGGTCTGTTCAGGAGGTTGGAATCGTTAAGAACGTTAAGATGTTTTGTGAAAAACATGGATATTTGTCATGTGCACGACTCATCATATTTCTATCTGCATCGTACTGAACGTGTCAGCCAGTGAATACAAGAACACATTACCACGGTCTGTTTCAGGTAGCATTTTTTAAATATATATTTATATTTCTTGGCAATTAATAAAGAGTGGGACAGTGAGCAGTCAAAAATACAAAGCAAACAAAATCTTTTTATTATTCAATGTTCCATTTATAAACAGCATGAGTTGTGGAATCAAAAATGCTTCACAAAATGTAACAGTAAAAATATATGCAGCAGCATATCCAACCACGCTAAAGAAAGAAACCGAAACGAGACCATCCTGTATGTGATCAATAGAGTGAAAACATGTGATTCACCCTGAACTGAAGCCTGACACAACAGAGGAGTTAGGAGGATTTCTTCGCCTTCTTCTTTTCTGCCTCCTCTTCTTTCTCTTTCTCAATTTCAGCCACAAGGGTTTCAATTTCTTTAGACTCCAAAATCTGAAAAGAGATAAAAACATAACGTGGTTGATTTAGGGTCAAGAAAAGCAATTAATTCAGAAGTCACTACATGGGACATAATCATTAGGGTTTGGGGTTAGGGTTAACTGGGTGACTGTTGTGCATGTATATACCTTCAGTGGCTGGTTCCTTCTGATCACAGCCAGCTCAATGTTCTTCCCTCCTGATTGGACGACCTTTGAGCGTAGGGTCAGAAGGTCAGTACAGTCATTAACATCATCTACTACCAGTCCAGTAATGATTATAGTGGCAAGCGTTGGTGTGTTAGGCTACCTCCAGCAGGGCTTTCATGGTTAGCTTAATAGCTCCATTGTCAGTAGCAATGGCCTCATCTGTGTAATTCTTCTCCAGGAACTCCCGTACAGTCTTGGCACTGCGACCAATCGCATTGGCCTGCACAGTAGTTGGGGGGGGGTAGAGAAAGGTTTAAAAAGGCTTCCAATCATATACCAAAATATGTATGCACTCACGGCGCAAGTCGCTTTTGATAAGTGTCAGATAAATGGAATTTATGATTATTATATTATAAATCAGCATATCAGAGTGTGCTCTATGGAAGTATCCAGCCACATACTTTCCAGGCGTGGTAGGTTCCAGATGGGTCCGTTTGGTACAGCCGTGGAGTGCCATCATAGTCGAAGCCCACAATCAGAGCAGAGATACCAAAGGGTCTGCGTCCGTTACTCTGTGTATAGCGCTAGGGGGAAGACGAAGAGGAGAGACCTGTGAGACCCTCCGTCAAGGGGTATGACTATTTGTGTGTGTGTGTGTGTGTGTGTGAGTAATTTTGTGAGTGTCCATGTGTCAGAATGTGAATAAAGCATGCATATTAATAGGGATGCTCCGATTTATCGGCCACCGATTTAAATCGGCCGATTTCACTCCAAATGACTCGATCGGTGATCGGCAAAAATGGCCGATCGCAAAAGCCGATCATTTAAGTTATTTTATTGTGGGAAAACGTTATTTCTATGTTGCGATAACTTCTCAACAGGATTTCACAGGGTTCGTTCAAACTATCGTAATTCTTGAACTATATGTGCAATCGGGAAAAAACAACAGTTTCTGAAAGCAGAGAAGTTGCACTCTCTAACCATTTAGGGTTATTACGGTAGTTCACCAAAAAAACAAATGCATTGACCTCTAAGCGTCATAGGAGCTGGAGAGTGATTTCAAGAGAAGCGGTATTTTATACTTTAGTGAGTTTTGTACATATATATGTTTGTGATTGTGAAATGTCATGAGGTTAGTTCTAGCGAATTTACCTGATAGAACATCGACATGCTAGAAACACATAAGTTAACTACACATAATTAGATGATCATACCGCCCCAAACACAAACACGTCCCAAAACAAAAGTATTTACAAAAGCCTTACCAAATAGTAGTCTATGGCAAACGAGAATGGTGAATCCAATCCATAAAGTATTTAGTGATCGTTAAACTGTTGTTTATTTTTCGTGTTATGAAAAAAAAAAACGAGTCGGCGAGTCGTAAATTCGCTCTGGAAATCTGACCAGCAGTCATGGAATGCCTCTTGTCCAATCAAATTACTTGGTCCCTTTATGACGTTGAGCCCAGTGTGCCCTCCGGAGCTCTCAGAGCGAATTTACGAACTCAGCCTAGAACTACGCTACTCGCCGACTCGTTTTTTTTCATAACACGAAAAATAAACAACAGTTTAACGATCACTTTTTTTTAATGTTGCCACGTGAAACGATGTAGGAGGCGATTCGACTGTAGGCATGTGAAGTTATAATTTCTTCAAACTTGCAGTGGTAGCAACGGTGTGTGTGTTTTAGTAAATATAGCGTGCGTGTGTGTGTAGCTGTACGTGTGTGTGTGTGTGTGGCCCTCCTGTGAGAGGTGTGTGTGTACCTGTGAGAGGTGTGTGTGTGTGTGTGTGTGTGTGTGTGTGCCATATCTCAGTATGTAGGCTATGCAGTGTAAGTAAGTGTGTGAGTTTATTCTGTTATTTATGCTATTATATCTAGTATTGTGTTGAGAAGCAATGGAAATGAATCAAGAATTGATAAAGTAGGCTAACTTACATTATCATTGTTCTATATGCAACAGAACAGATCACCCAGCATTGCTAATGAAAAGAATCAATGAATGTGAGTCTAATACCAATACTTGCTCAATAGGTCTTCAAATCTATTAAAAGTGTTCTTATAAAGGTCTTAAATGTAACTTGTAGAAACCTGCTTACATTAATTATGCGGGTGTTACGGTCAGGGCCATCGCTACTTACACGCGCATCATTGTTAGACTGTTAATGATAGAGCTAACCATCTACGGACAAAAAAAAGTGTCACCTTTTTGGACCATCGCCAGTTTGCACCCCTGCGTATGTAAACCATGAAGGCCACGTTTATGATGTCTTTTATACAGCCATATCGACTGACTTGGGTCTGCGTTTGCTTGGTGCCTAATGGATCAAGACTTTTGTCTAAAAAGCAAAATATATGTAGGCTATTATCCAGTCAGTAGGCATACAGTTATGTATTTTTTAAAAGATCGGTATCGGTAGATCTTGAGGAAAAAAATCGGTGATCGGTATCGGCCCCAAAAATCCAGATCGGAGCATCCCTACATATTAATGTGTCCGTTTACCTGTTTGAGCGTGGCGATGTGACGTGTGATGTACTCCACAGTAACAGGATCCTCTACTGTCAGTCGATGACTCTGACACTCCACCCTTGCTCTGTTAATCACAATACGAGCGTCTGCTGTCAGACCTGGGTGCACAAGCGAGGGAGAAAGTAAAGATGAAACATGGCACAAACCACACCTGGTATTACACAAACTAGACAAACATCTGTGGGCCTAAACTATTCATTGATAATAAGGGGGATAGAGCTGTGAAGGTACAGGTGCCAAATAATGGTGTTCCGATTATGTTAGACTTACCTGCGAAAGCCATACACACATGCTCGTCCAATGCACATATCTTTCGTACGGTCCTCTCCTCTTGAAGTTTGGCTACAGACTTCTTCTCAACACCTAGAACAACGATGTCTTTACCTCGGATGCCAATCTGCACAAAGAAATCAAGTTAATACAGTGCAACTACACGAGTTTCACTCGGCCACTTAAAAACACCAACCAGGGCGCCCTAGATAATAGTCTGAATATCCAACTGTAGTATTACCAAGCTGGCAACTGGGACAGAATTATAAGGTTCTATCTCCGTTTAGGGCAGTTCGGAGATATTGAGCGTCAAAGTTTTTACATTCCATTATGTTTTGTGAGATGGAACCTTTGTATTTTATGAATTACTAACTCAGAAATTTCAACATTTTAAAAATAACACCACACAGGCATTAATAAACACCTAATGGATCAGATTATCTAAAAAAACTCAATTTTTACAAAAATGGAGATAGAACCTTATAATTCTAACGTCACGATATTCTATGGGCTAGAAAGACGCTGCAACAACGTGCAAGTCATGACACACTGGTTAGGTAGCTAGCTAAGCTAGGCAGCATGTCAAACTCACTGCAGTAGAGCCCTTTTTCACCGCTTCTTGCGCGTACTCCACTTGAAAGAGGTGTCCGTCGGGTGAAAAGACTGTTATTGCTCTATCATATCTGGAAGCCATGTTTCCAACTTGTTTGTAAAGACAGTGACAGTCACTTAGCAGCTCCCCAAAGGACGAGAGTCGAGATCAGTGTGGAACGCCGCCCACCCACTTCCGGTTAATGTCAATATCTCTAAATTAGGAGTTCTTCGAAATAAAAGCACCTATGTTGAATTTCTTTAAGCATTTATAAATACTCAAATTTAGTCCAATACTAAAATGTAGTATTTATGAATGCTTAAAGAAATTCAACATAGGTGCTTTTATTTCGAAGAACTCCTAATTTAGAGATATTTACATTAACCGGAAGTAGATGGGCGGAGTTCCACACTGATCTCGACTCTCGTCCTTTTGGAAGCTGCTAAGTAACATAGGTGCTTTTTAATAAGGAACCACAAAAGGAACCACAAAAGATATTGATATATAAATATTGAATCTTAATGTATTATTCGTTTTTGTAATTCTTCTAATATCCACATTGCCCTGATGAAAGACTGCTGCACTGCATAGTGAACACATAATGGACTTTACACAAATAATATTTCAAGTCTTAACATGATTTTTTACTACCACTGTACTCGACAACACTAGTATATCAAGTGAGTTTCAACATAGATTACTTTTTCCTGCTATGACTGATAGATAGATGATTCACTTACTTAGTCAAATGTATTTGTTGTAAGTCGCTTGGGATAAAAGTGTCTGCTAAATACCAAACATGTTTACATTACATTTACATACACATGTCAAAATGTAATATAATGTAATGTAATGTCATACAAATAATTATTGGCCCTGTACTGTGTCCCCTCGAGATTGCATAGGGAACACATAGTGGACTGTACACAAATTCAAAATCTAAGCATGATCTTGACAACAACTGTACTTGAAAACCATGGAAAAGCATAGATATCAAGTGAGTCTCAACCATGAGGGGTGTCATATGAAGAATGACTGTCCCTTTACTGTCCCAACACAACAAGTGCCTTGTCCAGACACAGTGGAGGACCAATCATTATTTGCTTTGACAATCCTCACGGTTGAAACTTTCATCTGAATCCATATTCCAGAAGTGTCGCAGAGTAGAGTGGTACCAGAGATGAATTGAAATCAGAAAAATATTTCTGTACAATCCCGTTTTTAATAAGGAACCACAAAAGGAACCACAAAAGATATTGATATATAAATATTGAATCTTAATGTATTATTCGTGTTTGTAATTCTTCTAATATCCACATTGCCCTGATGAAAGACTGCTGCACTGCATAGTGAACAGTTTTTTCAAAACGATATATACTTTTCTGTTGGGTCATTTGTCCTTATTTCCGCCAAAATAAGAGAAAATATTGTGACCCTATTACTTTCCATTGCTGTTTTAATTCACGCCTTTTACTTTGAAGTCAAGAAAACGGCGAAAAGAGAAACACGGATGAAGTGAGTGTACAGGAGGGTATTTCATCAACGTCGCTAAAGGAAAATCCTGGCTTATTTTTGATAACTTCTCGTGAGATTTATCAGAATATGCCTGGATATTTGTAGGAACTCTCGCGAGACTTGTCAGACTAAACCTGGTTTTCTTTTAGCGATGTTGATGGAATACCCCCCAGGACGAGCGCATGCGCGACTCGAGTCCGTCTCTCATCCCTCCTGATCACGTGGTCTGTCTGGAGTACACACACTTCAAGGCCAGAGACTTCTGACCGGACAAATCAACGTTCAACCTACGATCTCATAAGACCTGAGGCCTGACACTGATCGTGTTTTTGTACTTGTGTTGATACCTGAGCTTGAGGTAAGACAGCCCAGGCTATAGCTAGGCCTAACTCAGCTCGCTACTACTAGCATCGTAAGATTAAAGCGAGTTGCTACTTGCTAGATAGATTACTGTACATAACATATTACATCAGTCTTCAATTAGCACATTTAACTTAGCAAATGTTACCTATGATCATTATTCTTTACGCTTGTCTGGTAGAAGAGCAGTGGAATTGAGCCAAGACTAGACTAGTTTCGGACCAGAGCAAAACATGTCACATCGTGAGCTTAGAATGATAAGGTTCTATCTCCGTTTAGAATGATAAGGTTCTATCTCCGTTTAGAATGATAAGGTTCTATCTCCGTTTAGAATGATAAGGTTCTATCTCCGTTTAGAATGAGAAGGTTATATCTCCGTTTAGAATGATAAGGTTCTATCTCCGTTTAGAATGAGAAGGTTCTATCTCCGTTTAGAATGAGAAGGTTCTATCTCCGTTTAGAATGATAAGGTTCTATCTCCGTTTAGAATGATAAGGTTCTATCTCCGTTTAGAATGATAAGGTTCTATCTCCGTTTAGAATGATAAGGTTCTATCTCCGTTTAGGGCAGTTCAGAGATATTGAGCGTCAAAGTTTTTACATTCCATTATGTTCTGTGAGATGGAACCTTTGTATTTTATGAATTATTAACTCAAAAAAATGCAACATTTTAAAAATAACACCACACAGGCATTAATAAACACCCAATGGATCAGATTTGGTAAAAAACTAAATTTTGAACAAAAATGGAGATAGAACCTTATAATTCTAACGTCACGACATGCCTGTGTATGTTTCTATGTCTAGCTGGGTCCCTGACATGCCAGACACTGAGACCATGCATGAAGATTATATTAAAGCAGCCTTGAGCAGCAAGTGGCCGAGAGCAACATGTACCAATGCAACCTTAACCCTGAAAGAGATGTGCCTTCAAACAACCAGACTTCACATGAATGTACTAGACAAGAGTGCTCTCGGTAAGTGTCTCTTGGTGTGTACCACCAAGCTAGTTCCTAACATGTATGAATTATCAGAAAATGATTTAAATATTGCTGTGCTTTATCACAGTCTGAAAATCACTGTATGAATTAACATCAAGTGTATCATTTGTTGTTATACAGACCTCCCAACGTCACTCTTAAAGGACCTTCTGCCTCATTTGAATATTGTTGATCTCGATAGAATTCACGAAGCAGTGAAACTCAAAGGTGGGTATGAGCAGGGAACCTGTAAAAGGGCTTTGTGTGGTATGAGTTATGATGGTCATTGTTCCGACTCAGACTTGCTGTCTGGGTCAGACCATTATTCAGACTACGATGCTGTTGATTAAGGTTGAGGTTAATTCTGCATTTTTGATTTTCAGGGATCTCCACCTCGTATGTGTGGGCAGGAATGTTAAGAGATTTTTATGCCAAGGAGAATGTAGGTGTCTTTTTTCTCTTGCAGTCAGATTCACTCACCACCATAGAGAAGGCCATTCATCCACCTAGGGAAGAATTTATAAAGGTTGACATAAAAAAGAAAAATCTAATGGTTACTAGAACTGCTATCTAGGGCTGTCCCAAACGACTATTTTTCTAACGATTAATCTATCGATTATTTGTTCGGTTAGTCGGTTATTCTAACGACTAATTTAACGATTAGTCTAACGATTATTTTTTTGCTGTTCGGTTAATGTATCACTTAATTTCCCCCAAATAAATGTCAAAAACTTCTCTTATCAACATTTCAGTATTTTATTCAATTATTCTTGCACTGCAGGGCAATATTCCACACAACAAAAAAGATCCTCTCTTTCTTACAGTCCAACATAAAATATAAAAGTTAACTTCAAGTAAAAGGAAAAGTGCAAGTAATGCAGTAAATTCTGTAAAAAAGTGAAATTCTAACCGGAATACCGTATACCTCTCAGTAACAATCTTTAACAATAACAATCTCAATAACAAACATAACATTCTCCCCCTCTCTCTGCTCTCCCCCTCCCCCCTTAGCTCTCTCCCCCCCTCTCTCCCTTCTCCCCCCTCCACCTTAGGCATTACTGTGGAGGAATGTGAGCATGTCACACTCACACACAGACACACAGAGACAAAGATACACACACATGCGTGACACATACACACAGACACACAGACACACACACACACACACACACACTGACAAACTGTTCCGTTGTGAGACAAGCATCACTTACGGCCCGCGACCAGTCAGAACAGGACTGTGGTAAACACAACAGCTTAGCTAGTACTGTTTTAGGAGATAAATATGGAGATAATAGGGCTATGCCCCGGGGTAGAAACACAAGACTATAGCTGGATAAGGTCTACAGGTCATCACGGTCATTTTAAGCCGTCAGCCAGCCCGACCACGACCTACGACCACGGGAAGTAATGTTAAAAGTGAAGTTACTTCTGTTAAACTGGCTATAAGCTAACATCGCTAATCGCTAACTCTCTCCGTGTTTGCACTGGTCGCAGCCATTTTGTTTATTTACGACTAACCGACGCATATTACGCAAACCGACGTATTGACGTAGTCGACGACGTCGATGACGTCGACTAATCGTAACAGCCCTACTGCTATCTGCAATCATCTGAAGTCTTGCTTAGGGTCCAAAATCACTTAACAATATTCCACCTCTGTTCCACCTCTCTTGCCTCTGTTATTTCATTGAAGGTTAACAACCTTGTAATTTGCGTTTGTTTATTCCAGGCAATACTCACAGAGGATGAATGGAAACAGAAAGCCATGGAGAAGCTCTTTACCCTGATGTTCTATGGCTATAAGTTCAAAAATGTCAAAAGATACCTTTCAAATGTTAACTTTCAATCCCTCCTCTTGACTATGGCCAAATATGTCCTACATCTGTCTCTTCAACCCTCACACTATATTGTCAGTTTCACTGCAGAGTTGTGGCCTGTTCTGAGTGTCCTAGAGAAGGGTGTAAGGAGAGTTCAAGTGTCAAATTGCAACGTAAGCGAACAGGATGCACATCGTGTGTTGTACGTCTTGCACCGTATCCTTGATCATGGGATCGCCCAACATGTCATTATAGATCAGAATACAGGTCCTAGTTTACTGGCTTGGATTCTTCACGGTAGAGGACCTCAGAGTGCAAGCCACACATGCCCATTGGAGTCCATGCATGGAGAGATGGCAACATGCTTTTCCACTAACATTGGAACCACTTCTGGAAACACTGAGGCGGCCAACTGCCAGGTCTCAGAGAAGGAAGAGCTTTCTGAAGACGAAGAGGACCATGGGACTCCATGCAAGCAGCGAAGGTTAAGTTTAGCCGCAACACAGCGAGAGGTGAAGAAGCCCAGTCCCCCATGCCGATGTATGGACCATGAGCGACTGTGTAGGATGTTCAATCCCTCTGCCGGTCCCACAAGGGTGGATTGCCCTCGGGGACGGATCCAATCACTGGAGATCTGGAGGGCCAGGGGTGAAGTCTTTAACGTACTGTTTCCTCTCCTGCCCTCTTGGCTGTGCCTTTGCTCGCTAAGCCTTCATAGTGGAAGTAAGTCTACAATAGGGAGGGGGTGCTAGAATAAACCATTATATGGCAGGGATAAGCTATAAAATAATGTGATTATGATTGCTTTTCACAGTGCACATTTTAATGTTTTATGCTATAGTATATATAACTGACACTGGAGTGAATTGTCATGCAGTGCTAAAATTGGAATGATTGGAATGATTAGTTAATGTCAATATGGGCTCATCATTTTTACATATACCATTCCATTCATGGATTGATATCAGGATAACATTGATTATTATTGTGATAAGGTTGTCGGTCAGCTCTAGGCAACGTAGAGGTTTTTGAGGAGAGGGACGTATTGAGGTTGGCGCAGTCTCTCAAGAAGCTGTATGAGACGTCCAGAAGCTCCCTCACTGATCTGAGTGTCAGTACCCTGCCTCACCCGTCACTCATGGAATCCCTGCTCAACGCCTGCCCCAACCTGAGGTCATTCTCAATGGAGATCCACCCTATAGCAGAGAACCACAGACCTCAGCAGAGACTGGCCCTACGGTCTGCAGGCCACTCAGGTGACAGCCTTTTCCCTTCTGCCCACCCCAACTATCAATTTTTCACCTGTATGACATTTCTACTAGAGTAATCAAGTAAAAAACAGATAAAGTACCTGTAGAAAGTTGAATATTAGAATTGCAACTCAACTTTTAAGTTTATAAGGGCTGTCAGGCTAGAATTAAATATATGAAATATGAAACTGAAATACTTTGATTTGAGACTTGTTCCAACTTTCTGTTTATAGAATTGCTACTTGAAAATCTATCTGTGAAATTACCCAAAGTCCGGACAAACCTGGAGGGCCTTTCTTCTGTGCTGAAACGCTCTCCAAATCTCACATCACTTCACGTCGAGGGAATCCAGAGTTCACGTGGCTTCTCTCTCAGCCCGTTCCTCAACACAGTTTCGGGTAAAAAAATTGATTTTAACCATGTTCTGGATAGAGCACAATTGCATACTGTCAATTGTTGAATGAGGGCTGTAGAATAATTATTACTAGTACATAAATTGCTACATGAATTTGATCCGGTTCTTTTGGAACTAGCTGTAGGTAATGTTTTTTCATGTATTTGTTTCATGATATAATGAATCAGGAAAATGTGATCCAACTATTTCAGAGTCAAACCGAAATCTCAGGAAATTGGACTTGGAGGACATGAACCTGGCTGACTGTCATTCTGAAATCATTCATCTACTTGACAACCGTATGTTGGAAGGTAACTATAAAAGGATGTATTTTCAAGTATTAAGAAGGGCTGTCAGTCGATTAAAATGTGATAATAATATTTTACTCTTGATTAATCTACTGTTTCATCAGATTTAGTTTTCACCTTGCAACTAAGGTGGTCAGATTTTCTAAACATTTCTAGACAAGAAAGCCAAAGGGGTGTCTAAAAAGATTAGTGTGGGAGTAATACAGGTACTTTACCTGTTAACAATAAAATCATGGCCTCCAAATTACAGTGTAAATTGCCATTCCCATAGATTTGATAAGACAAATGTGTGCTAATTGCTTGAACTGAGCTTCCTTGGTAGAACACTCATTTACTTAGCTATATGCCACTCACTCTAGTGGGTGTGCGTGCGTGTGTCATCATGCCCACACAGTTTGTGTGTGTGTGTGTGTGTGTGTGTGTGTGTGTGTGTGTGTGTGTGTGTCTGTGTGTGTGTGGATGTGAGTGTGTGTGTGTGTGTGTGTGTGTGTGTGTGTCTGTGTGTGTGTGTGGATGTGAGTGTGTGTGTGTGCGTGTGTGTGTGTGTGTATCTTGTATCTTATCTTACTTACCATCTTATCTTAGTACTACCTCTACTATACTACTTTTTCAAAATATATCAATAATAATTCAACACATAAGTTCAGTCCATTCAAAGTGGAGGAGGGGTCAAGCTGTCAATCAGAGGGTGAGGGACCCAAGTCTCAGACCCAGGAAGTCCATCTCCTCAGCCAAATCTGGAACCCCGGAAACGACTTCCTGTTTCTGCCTTTTCCTTGGAGGCTCTACCTCCACCTCCTCCTCCTCCTCTTCCTCCTCCATAAGTCTGGCCTTCCTCTTCTTCAGCAATGCAACTGAACGAATGATGGCCTCTCTATCTCTCTGGTGGTCACTCAATGCCCTGGACATCAGTCCCTTGTAGATGTGGACCAGACGACCCTTCTCCTGCTCAGACAGGTTGTGGTCGTGCATGATCTGGTAGCAGTGGTGCTGGAGCACGGTCATGTTGTCTCTGAACCGCTGCTCCCAGTTCAGCCAGGTGTCCCAGGGTGGGAGACCAGGGGCGGCTGCCTGCACAGGTGTGTGAGGCTGAGGAGAGGGAGGCTGTAGAAGAAGTCATGATACATTCCTGAATAATTCTTGTTACAATGTAATTTCTTCACAAATTATGCAGTTTTACAAATACTTAGAGAGTTGTAGAGAGTTTTGGGCGAGAGAGAGGTACTCACTGGAGATGTGAGCCGAGGCTTGGTTGCACACCTGCCTCCCTCCCCTGCAGCAGAGAGCACCTGGAGTATGGCAGAACGGTCAACTTGTTGAGTATGGACGCTCATTTTTGAATTTTTTTGAATTTTAGCTTGTAGAAACAAGTCACAGGTCTAGTCTTGGGGTTGTAGCCACCAAAACTGAATTCCATTCAACATGGCTGCCTATCAACCAAACATTCTAATCTCAAACATTCTGCTGAAGTTGCTAGGATTGATTGTGACATCAACGTAATTGCATCTTTATAATTCTTAGTTTCTATGGCAATGAGTCAAATGTGTATATTTTCAAATCATATTTTGCACTCAGCAGCCAAACATTCTAAATTCAGAGATTCTAAATGATTGTGATGGCATCAAATCTACAGTGTGTATGTGTGTATGTCAGGGTATCCGCGGTGTCTTGAAAAGTATTAAAAGTTGATAAATCAATTTTGGGAAAATCAAGACCCTTAATAAGTATTAAAAAGTCTTAATTTGGAGGTCTTGAATTTTGTTGGTATTTTTCTGAATTAGACTCTGTCCAAAGAGTTTGAGTCCTAAACATTTTTAGTAAAAGTTCATGAATTTATTAGTTTTATTAAAAAACTAAGATGAACCGGAAATTCTGTTGTATGATAGTGGTCTAGTGTGGTTCTCAACCTTTTTTGGGCCAGCGCCCCCCTGTCCATTATCCAGGTCTCTTACCCCCATTTTTAAAAATTGGCTTTTTTTCTTCCCTGAATATTAATGTTGACTAATATTCTGTGTTATATCATTTAAAAAGCATGTCACTGAATGCCAAATAATGGATTTGATTTAACTGGGCAGTTGGAATATCATTATCATTAGTTTACCAGAGAGCAGAAAAGCCATGTGAATGTGAATAAAAATGCTGTTTATGAGTGTTAAACAAACTCAGACAACATCAGAGAATACAAACAGACTGTTTTATGATGCTAATATTTATAATTTTTTTATTAGACTTTGTTAACACAGTTCCAAAGTTCAGAGCACTGCACTCTGGGACCGCTCAGAGATGGGTGCTCTGACTGAAAAGACGGTTTGCCCGAGCGAACTGACCGTTCGTGCATTTACGAATGTACCTGTAATAACACTGCTGACAGCTGATCAATCGCATGCAGAGTAGTGGTTTCCTATAGCAACAAAAGACGCTGACAGCTGTTCGGAGTGCTTATGTGTTCGTTTCCAGCCCATCACATGAGGAGCAACATATCACTAAAAAGCGATCGTATATTTTAGTTTGTAAACGTTAAGACGAACACATCGCAATGCTAACCTCAGAATGGCACTAGGGATAACATCCACAACAACACTTTTATACTGTAATGAACCTGCGAGGGGAAGGGACATTCGTAGCTGATTAGGTTAGATTATTGGTAAGCGACAGAGAACTTTCCGGATTGGTTTATTACAATACGATCGCTTTTTTGAGATAGGTTGTTCCTGCTGTGATGTTCTGGTATGGTGGTATGGTATTAGCACTCATTTTAACTAAATTAAATAAGCTGTATTGAAAGGAAGCGAACGCATAAGCGCAGAGGGTAGTGTGTATACGCGGGGAGGGAGTATTTGGCACGACAGGCTTACGTCACCGGCGGGGACATGGACTCAGTATCAAAACTAACATAAGAAATATTCTCTCTCGCTTATAGCCAACAATTACAATGAGCCTACAAACTGAAACACATGTCACTCAAGCATAGCCTACAAGGAAAACACTCATAGAAATTAAACAAGACCGTAAATTAAACAACACCTTATCGCTGTTAGATGAGCAACACAAATTAAATAGCCTATTCCTCATAAATCTTCACCAACTAGCTAAATCCAAAGACAATCAACTATTTACAGTTATATAGCCTATTCCACTCCTATCCGTGTTCATTTGCGGGTGCTATGCAAGAAAAGGATGGCAAGGGTTGAAACATGACATTACAGATGGGATGAACCGGGGTTCTTTCTATCATAGACTAGCATAGTATTGCAATTTCTGCACTGTACATGAACTGTCAAGATTCTTCTACAATGCAGCTTACCCAGACACATTGGAAACTATCAAAAGCTCTGCCTTTGCTAGCTGAGTTTTTAGCTTCATCTTCTTGTTGACACTCTCACTTTAAAAAAAATGTGAGCGCTGCGCTACGTGTGTCTGCATCACAGAGCCCGGCCAAGTTCAGAACACTGCGCTCTGGGAGCGCTCAGAGATGGGTGCTCTGACTGAAAAGACGGTTTGTCCGAGCGAAATGACCGTTCGTGCATTTACGAACGTACCCGTAATAACACTGCTGACAGCTGTTTTTCATGAGAAAAATACTTAATGCGCGAACGCCCCCCAAGAACACCTCAACGCCCCCCTTTTTTAAATATCTGTTCCAGCGCCCCCCCATGTTGTCTGAACGCCCCCGTTGAGAAACGATGGTCTAGTCTATTGCAAACTAAAACTGTTAAGTTAAAGGTGTCACTGATGTAAACGGTTACAGCTTGAAGTGGCGGTGAGGTCTGGAAAAATATTGAAAAAGTCTTAGAAAGGTATTGAAATTAACCTCACGATTCCTGTATATACCCTGCTAGCTTTAAGTTGTTTTCCTTGGTTTATATAGAAATCTGATATTTTCTTCCAAAGAATCACTTTTATTACATCCCAATGTACAGGTACCCAAGAGTAAAATTCTTTGGCTTTGGTTCCTCAACATTGACATTGCAGCATCAAGATACAAGATCACAATAATAAAGTAAAATATGTCATAATAAAGTGATGGTACTAACCAGGTGTACTATTCTTAGTTAGCATTAGTTAGTTAAGTTAATGTATCTGTATAGTCCTAGTATTGAGTGACAGTATCAGAAACTCATAAAATGTGAATGACAATTTCCGGCTCCTCTCTACTCCATAATTAGAGTTGTCTTTGAAGGACTGTCGGCTTCTTGAGAAATGCAGAGAGAAAGAAGACTTCCTCCGACAGCTGGTGAATTCTGTCAAGAGATGTACAACACTCCACTCCCTTAACCTGTCTCAAAATCGCCTTGGTATTACATTTCTTTTTACTCTTTTTTACTATATCTACACAATATACAGTGGGGGAAATAAGTATTGAACACTTCAACATTTTGTCCAGTAAATGTATTTCCAATGAGCCTATTCAAGTGGAATTTGCACCAGACTTTGGTATTAACTGCTGCCTCCAAGTCTTTCTGGAGCTCTTTCCTAGTGGTCCTTCTGACTCCCTGATCAGAAATCTTGCGAGGAGCTCCTGCGCGTGGCCGGTTGATGGTGTAGTGATGTTGCTTCCACTTACAGATAATGCCCCAATGGCGCTTACTGGAAGATTCAGAACTTGTGAAATACGTCTGTAGCCAATTCCATTTTTATGTTGGGCAACAATCTGGTTGCGAAGGTCTTGAGACAGGTCTTTGCTTTTACCCATCATTAGATGTTTGTTGTGTGGCACCTTGGTAACAAAAAAATAACCTTTTATAGCCCATCGATATATTCTAACCCAGCTGGCATTAATTAGCAGATTGGAGGTAGAGTTGCCTCCTAATTTTCTTAGTGTGTTCAATACTTTTTTCCTGTTTCATTCTGCTTTATTACACATAACTGTATTTACATATGGACTTTAATGTTTAGATTCTTTTGTCTGGATTGTTTGAGTTATTGAGTTACATTTCACTTGAATAGGCTCATTGGAAATACATTTACTGGACAAAATGTTGATGTGTTCAATACTTATTTCCCCCACTGTATATTCAATGTATAACCAATATTCTCTTTCTTCAGCCAAGAATGTGACTGTACTTGGGGAACTGTTTACTGGATCCGTACTAAGCACAGTGAAAAAACTTGACATCAGGCAAGTATTGTCAGTGATTTAATTGACATGTCGATATTTCGTCCATCTTGTTGAGGCATATATTGATGATATCTGAAGCTTTCTTTCTGTCTTGTCCTTGACAGTTCTAACTTCATTCAGCCACCTGAGCTGGAGAAGTTTGGCATGCTGCTGGAGACCAACTGCCTCCCCCAGCAACTGACCCTTGATCTCAGATGCAACCCCCTGGACCGAGACCCAGGGCTACGGGACAAGACACTATACACACTCGGTCGAGTCTGTCGACTCATTGCAGATCAATGGAACTCCAGAGACACTATGGCTGACCATCTTAGCGTCATGTGAATAAAAACCTCTTCAAACGCTGGAATCTGTTAGTGTAGTTCATTCCTAAAGTGGAGGAACATCTGCTATTTGTAATCCTTTTACTTTTGAATACTTTTCTTTTTTTTGTTGCATTATTTAGCGCAGTTAGCATACACACATGACGATTACAACACATGGCATGCCCCTCTATTTACCTAAGCTTAAAGGAAGTTACAGTATTTTAATAGTAGGGTCCTCTAGATGCAGATAGCCTACGCCAACACTGTCTCCGTGCCAACTACTTGGCATATCTAGTGCGCCACCCCTCCCTGAAGCACCACCCCTCGCCAGTCGGACATGGCTGGGAGCTGGTGGGTGGTCACTGTCGCCCTGTCCGCCACACACAACCTGCTCTCCCGATGAATCTACCTGCACCAGGGCCAGCTGAAGACAAGGAGGAAAATGAGAGTGAGGAGGGAGATGAGGAGGAGGGAGAGGGGGATTCAGAATCTAGTGAGGCAGAATGTTCTGATTCAGAGTGATCACATTATGTTTAAAGTGGTTCAATTGTTCTGTTATAACTATTCAAGTTACAGCTATTAAAGAGCTTATTTTGAAGTATAATTACATCTCTTGTTATACATTCATAATGTAGTCGATACCCTGGTGGGTCATTTTTTTAATACGGTGCCATTTGGACTTCATGACTTGTGAAAAATAAATTGTTGATTTATCTATATTTTAATGTTCTATTATATAAAGGACATATCTAGCTTGCTGAAAAACATAGTGGTCGAGCTCAGGCACCTAAATTGTATTTTATTTAGAATACCCTCTGTAGTTGAATTGGGCGAGTGTCTCCAGAACAGAGTGGACACATAACAGGGTGGACATTTTGAGTTAAAGTTAGCCTTTAGCCTGCCTGTGTTAGCATAATGCCTAGAATGACCATGAATACTTGATGAGGAATCTAATTTGCACTAAATATTTTTTAGAAATTATTCAATTTGATTGATCTCCTCAATATTTAGGCATAACAGGGTGGACACGTTATGGTCAACCACATTAAACTCACTGGATAAAAACATAAAAATCATGGTAAAAGAGGTAGAAAATCACACAGCTTACAACATTTGAAATCCCCTCCACTGATGTGATGTCACCTCATGAGAGTGATGTGATTGAGAAATATGGTTTTCTTTTACAGTTTTTCTCAATTTCCCAAAACTTTCCTCCATTTTCCCAAAACTCTAAACACAACACACTTTTCTAAAGCTACATAAACAAAACCACACCTTCTCTCTTCAAAACTCAAACTTTCACACCAAAACAGCTGCTCAAAGCCTGCAAAAATGTTTATACGCATCATTAGAGACTACAACAAAACAACTGAAAACACAATGTTCAGTGTGTGAGAATGTTCTTTTTTTTCACAAAAAATGTGCCAAAGCACATTTTTAGAAACCTGACACTGAGTATTGGGCATTCATAGATTTGTGTGAACAGTATGTAAATCTACAGAAAATACAGTATGTACACTACTGTACTGTATCACAACTCAATGCAAACACTACAGAGGATCCATTACACACAACAATACTCATTGAAAACAATGTTCAGGGTGTGATGTTTTTTTATTTATGGAACTATACCACCCACACACACACACACAACAATCACTGTGCGGCATCACGTCGTCGAGCTGGGTCGGGCCACAGGGCCTCATCTACATCGCAGGCAATATTGTCCCTTGCCAGGCCACATGGGAAGAACGCCCTGGCATGGCGGATTCAGCCTTGGAAGGCCTCCACAGGCACGTGGTCACAGGCCAGGTCCATAGCCCTGAGGAGGTTCTCTCTTGTGTATGGTTGGCGGTCGTACACCTTCCACCTCCATGACGAGAAAAACTCCTCTATGGGGTTGAGAAAAGGTGAGTAGGGTGGCAGACAGACATTCACGAATTGTTGGTTGATGTTAAACCACTCTCTAATCTGGTTCGTTCGATGGAAACGAACATTGTCCCAAATTACAACATAAATGGGATGTTGTGCAGGCCCAGGATTGTGTTGCTGGCGGTCCAGGAGGATGTCTCGTAGCTCTGCCAGGTAGGTGAGGAGACGTTGGGTGTTGTATGAGCCAAGGACAGCATGCCGGTGGACAAGCCCCTCTGAACTCATGGCAGCACAAAGAGTGATGTTACCCCCGCGTTGGCCAGGAACCTCAATGATAGCTCTTTGGCCAATGATGTTATGGCCTCTTCGCCTTCGTTTCATGAGGTTGAACCCAGCCTCATCCAGGAAGATGTACTCATGAGGTCTGGCCATCGAGTCCAACTGGAATATCCTCTGTGAAAATGTGAAAGTGTTCAGAACAACAGTCAATACAGTAGCACAGTATTGTACAGTAGTACTGTAGGCCACTGAGCAAGTATGTGCACCCACTGTACTGTGAACATGGATGTATACTTACTTGCACATACTCGTAACGCAGGTCTTTGATTCGATCAGAGTTGCACTCAAAGGGTACCCTATAGGCCTGCTTCATGCTCACCCTTTGGTGCCGGACAACTCTGTCGATTGTGGACAAGCTGACATTGTCAATGTTCTCAAAGTTGACATTGTCAGCAATGACTCTGTCCCTGATTTCTCGGAGTGTGATGGTGTTGTTCTCCCGTACCATATCCACAATGAAGGTTTCTTGTGCTGGTGTAAATATGGCAACCCTCCCACCTCCATGTGGCATTCTTTCAACTCTAGAGAAACAAACATGCATTACAGTACTGACTTGTATGTACTCTACTGTAAAAAACATGCATTCAGTAGAAGCATCAATGGACATGTTTTGTAATATAGCAACTGAGATGAAACCAATTGTACTTACACTATACTGTAAAGAAGCCTATCAAAAGCCTTGGCCGCTGGTATAGCGCAGAACTCAAAGACTCGAAGCAGGTGGAACAACTCAAGCAGGATATAATCAGTGGCCTCAAGTAGATCAACAACACTGCTCTCCCTGGGAAGCTGAAGCTGTGGTGCTTTCAGTTTGGACTGCTGCCCCGTCTCATGTGGCCAATTTCCATCTACGAGGTCACACTATCCCATGCCAACCGGCTGGAGAGACTGGTGAATGCACAAGTGAGGAAGTGGCTTGGACTGCCGAGAGGCCTTAGCAGCATAGGCCTGTATGGCAACGGAGCCCTCTCCCTACCAATCTCAAGCCTGGTGGAGGAGTACAAATGTGCCAAATCAAGGCTGGAAATGACTCTCACAGAATCCCGGGATCCATTCATCAGAGGTGCTGCTCCAATCCTAGCAACGGGGAGGAAATGGAAGCCATCTGCAGCAGTTGCGGTGGCAAAGACCGCCCTCAGACACCGGGATATAGTGGGGCATGTCCAACATGGCAGAGGGGGCCTTGGCTTAGAAACAACAACACCCACATGGCAAAAGGCTACTCCAACAGAACGGCGGAAGATGGTGGTTGAGGAGGTGCGCCACCAGGAGGAAGCAGCCAGGTGCGCCAAGGCAGTCTCCCAAGCCCAGCAAGGCCGCTGGATGAAGTGGGAGAGCGTGGAGAGGAGGAAAATCACGTGGAACGAGCTGTGGAGCATGGAGTCTAATAGGCTAAGTTTCATCATCAGAGCCACATATGATGTCCTGCCCTCTCCTACCAACCTACATCTCTGGTATGGAGAGGACCCAGCCTGTCTCCAGTGTGCAGCCCCAGCAACCCTCAAACACATCTTGGTGGGTTGCAAGACCAGTCTAACTCAAGGAAGATACACCTGGCGCCACAACCAAGTGCTAAAGTGCTTGGCTGCCGAACTTGAGCACAAGAGGGTAACCACCAACGCCATGCCTCTAAATGCCCAGACTACCTTTCCACAGAAAACAACCTTCATCCGGGAAGGGGAGAAACAGCGGACCAAGCCATCACCTCCAGACTCAGGCCCACTGAACGCAGCCCGGGATTGGGAAATGCGGGTAGACCTCAGCCAGAGGCTCACCTTCCCACCCGAAATTGCAGTGACCAACCTGCGCCCAGACCTAGTCCTCTGGTCCAAGTCCTGCCGGCGTGTCTTCATCGTAGAACTGACGGTCCCATGGGAGGAGGCCATCGATGAGGCATTCGAACGGAAGTATGCCAACTTAGCAGTCGAAGCAGAGGGGCGGGGCTGGAACGTGAAGGTGTGGCCAGTGGAGGTGGGCTGCAGAGGCTTTGTAGCCAGCTCCACCACAAGGCTCCTGAGGGCAGTAGGGATCAGAGGACAGGCCCAACGAAAGGCAATCAGAGAACTGTCCACTGCAGCAGAACGGAGCAGTCACTGGCTGTGGCTGAAACGTAGGGACCCAACATGGGCTCCCAAATGACCACGTGGTGCCACCGTGCGACACACACCCAGGCCTGATCAGCCTGTGGTGGGCCAACCTCGGCAGAGGGTGTCTTGTGATAACTGGCCGAAACACCCAATGAGGTCGGGGACCACAACTGAAGATGTGTCGTACTGGTGGCACCACGTGATCATTGCAAAATTCCACTCCACCCAAGAGGACATCTCCAACTCCACTCAATTGTTGTGTTGAATATTTAGGGATTTTAACAACCAGTCCTATTAAGAATCCTAAAAATCTACTGTAGTGACCAACACAGCAATACAGTACAATACCTGTTGTGTTCTGTGAATGCCCGGATAATGGTGGCCACTGAGAACCTACGCAGGTTTGGAAGGACTCTTAGTCCTGCTTCAGCTATTGTCATGCCATGGACAATGACATGGTCAATGACTGTTGCTCGCATCTCATCTGTAATGATGGTGCGAGTTTGTCTTGCTCTCCCTCCTGGGCCTGCTCCTCTTCCTCCTGGACCTGCTCCTCTTCCTCCTGGGCCTGCTCCTCTTCCTCCTGGACCTGCTCCTCTTCCTCCTGGGCCTGCTCCTCTTCCTCCTGGGCCTGCTCCTCTTCCTCCTGGGCCTGCTCCTCTTCCTCCTGGGCCTGCTCCTCTTCCTCCTGGGCCTACTCCTCTTCCTCCTGGACCTGCTCCTCTTCCTCCTGGGCCTGCTCCTCTTCCTCCTGGGCCTACTCCTCTTCCTACTGGGCCTGCTCCTCTTCCTCCTGGGTCTGTTCCTCTTCCTCCTTGGCGTGCTCCTCTCCCTCCTCTGACTCGAACTCCTCTTCCTCTTCCTCTTCCTCTGACTCTGCCTCCTTCCATTGTGTTCGTTTGGAACCTTCAGCAAACTGTGCACTCTGAACTGGCTTTTATTGGTGTGGTCACATCATTTGCAACATGTGTCTTCAATTTTGAGTCGTTGTGTTTTTTCTCAATTGCTAAAACACATTTCACAAAACCTTCCTCCATTTTCCCAAAACTCTAAACACAACACACTTTTCTAAAGCTACATAAACAAAACCACACCTTCTCTCTTCAAAACTCAAACTTTCACACCAAAACAGCTGCTCAAAGCCTGCAAAATTGTAAACACTATACGCATCATTACAGACTACAACAAAACAACTGAAAACACAATGTTCAGTGTGTGAGAATGTTCTTTTTTTTCACAACTGCCAAAGCACATTTTTAGAAACCTTACAGTATCTGTTCTCAGAATATATCACTATAGAGTATTGGGCATTCTAATGGTGCTTTTCCACTACGGTTTATTATCCTTTTCCCACTGCCAAAAGTACCCGTGCCATTTCTGGTACCCGTGCCGAACAAGAACTAAAATAGTTCTTGTTCGGGATGGGTAGCGAAAGGTACTTTTTTGCCAGGCTGCATGTGACGTGTGACGCTGCACACCGTTGATTGGTCAATGGAAATCGTCATCCCATGTTCATAGATTTCTTTTTTTTTCTTTTTATTTCTTTTTCAGATTTTTATCCCTTTTTCACCCAATTTGGTAGCCAATTGAACCCAACCTAGCATCCAATTATCACCGTATTGAGAAGTCATATGGTTATGGGGGGTGATATTGCAAGGTAATTTAAGCACCTGCGCACCTTGCATTGCGGTAGTGGAGAGAGAGGGGAGCGATGTATTTTTGTTGACCGCATTATACGCATATGACGCAGATGAACCACTGATGAACCAGATGAGACACTGACCTCATGTCTTTTAGCTTGCTTTTATAGTTGTTTTTATTTTCTTAATATTGTTGTCGTTATTTGCACTTGACACCACGGACCTCATTGTCTCTTAGCTTGTTTTATAGCATTTTCGCTTTTGAATTTGTCTAGTGTGTAATATTTGTGATATGTTATGTGTATATGTTTCTGAATATGTGAATATGTTTTTCTGTTTTTGCACCTTCAGAAGAACCACTACAATTTCATTGTATAGGCAACTGTACAAGGACAATAAAGTATATTCTATTCTATATTCTATACGCATTGTTTGTTATTTTTCTGGTTTTGATCGCTTATGGATTATTTTTGTACGTCGCCAAGTTTGATTGTTCTATTCAATAAATGCTCTGAAACGTACTTTTCATCTCAGCGGATTGTTTGGCGCATCATACAATTACCAGCCAGACCCTGGTTGCGTATCTCAGCGACTTTTTACTTTTGGCTCTATCTATCTATCTCGCTACAGGTGTCATATAACCCTAACCCATATCCTGTCATATAAAAGTACCGTATTGAATCTCCAGGTAATGTAGGCTATTTCTGACATCCATCACTTGTCGTTAAGATACTTTATTTTTCTGTTTTGGTAGTCTGTCCAATGTGACACTTGCCCTCCTCCACCGGCCCTAGTTTTGGATCTAGCTTGCTGTTCATTATTTTCATGATAAATCGTAGCTAGCTAGCTATAACATCTTCATATACACCATACAGGCTACTGATTAACAGTAGGCACTGATTAACAGTAGGCAAATGCCCATTGAACAGATTTATTCATTATCCTATCTTAAGAAAACTAATGTAACACTCTCATCTGGGGACTTACACGGCAAATCAAATCAAAGATTGACAAATCCCTGATGACAGGGAGATGACGTATGACTGCTCTGATGAATCAACCCCTATTTCATTAATTTTCTCTATATAACGACGTCGATCATTGATCGGCAACACGCGCTAAATGATACTGGATTTCGAGTTGAGTCGGGATGAGGGGGAATGGCACCCCCCCTGAAATAAAAACAGTCCAAATCATCCCCCTTCTAAAACTGCCATCCCCCCTTTCCATCCCTTATGTCATTTTATCAATGAACGTGGTATTACTGCCCTCTCCCGCTTCCAGACGCACGCCTACCCTATAATATAGTATTAACGCCCTGTGATAGCGGCTCAAATAGCGGCTGAATGAAGCCAAGTGCTATAATATAATATAATATAATACAGACAGTATATAATATTGTCAGTATTGTCTGTCTGTATTATATTATATTATAGCACTTGGCTTCATTCAGCCGCTATAATTGAGCCTCTATCCTCCTAAATTTCGTTGTTTGGTACCTGTACTGTAGCAATGACAATAAAGACCATTCATTCATTCTATCACAGGGTCAGGGCGTTAATACAAACCTCATTCACCTGCGTTCAATTCCAAGTATGTTTGGTATTTATAGAAGGAAGCACATACGCAACTTTAAACCATCTCAGCCCGTTTTATAAATAATGCTTACGTCCGTTTAGAAAAATGTGCTTACGTGAAAGTCAAAGATGACGTTCAAGTACTTTTTTATGAATGAGGCCCCTGGGGCCTCATTTATAGAACGTGCTTAGATCAATTTTGATCTTACCCGTGTCGTACGTAGAAAACCACGTCAACGTAGTGATTTATAACAACGTGAGTCAATTTGACCGTGGAAACGATCGTAGCTCGACGTCGAGTATTCAACTTGCTTACGCACATTACCTACTGGTTATGCAGAGTTATTACAGCCATGTGAGCCGCACTGGAAAAACGTTGCCTACTGTAATTCATGCGAAGTTTAAGTGGCTCGTAATAAAATTAACGATGTTGTTATCTGCCGAGAAAATGAGTTTAATTCAAGATTGAAAGGGAACTGATGTTTATGATTGTATTTCAGTCTTCCTTTATATCCCTCCGGAGCTGTCTATCTCCCCTTACGCCTATTCATAGCTTTCATGTGACGTCACAGCATAGTGGAAACGCCCACCTGACGGGCAAAAGGCACTTTTTGCAGGCAAAACCCACGGGCAAAACCCACTTTTTGCGGGTTAATAACTTTGATTTCCCGTGGGTTAGGAAAATAATTCCAACGTGTCCGGAAAGAGGAGAAGCCAGGGAATCGAAAAGTTTTTCAATGGAGTCGATCCTCCACTCCTATCACCGTGGACACAGCAAGGAGCGAATTCCCGGGTAGAAATATCCCCTCGACCCGCTGTCAGCGGGAGTTCCGTCCAGCAGCGGTAGAACTCCAGAACGCCCGGTTGATCGAGTTTCGTATTAAAAGTATATCTTCTCGGGGTGTCAGCGAGGTGGTTAAGGGCTCAAAATGACCGTATACTGATGGTGAATTTAGCAATAATAGTCTTGTGTTAGTACCACCTCCATAACCGGTGTTATTCACGGAGAAAGCCGGTCAAGGACGCACCTTTTGCGGGTTAATAACTTTGATTCTCCGGGGGTTAGGAAAATAATTCCAACGTGTCCGGATAGAGGAGAAGACATGGAATCCAAACGTTTTTGAATGGAGTCGATCCTCCACTCCTATCACCGTCGTGTATCTTGATAGTTCTTCATGGGTGAGGTGGTCTAAATAGTAGGCAGCCGGTAAATCGCCATGTTGAGCGATGTTGCTATGATACTTTTTGCCCGTCAGGTTGGTGGTTGCTAGGGAAGAAACCACGTGACTGAAAGCTATGAATAGTGCGTTCCACAACGGACCGACGCCGGCCACGCGCTAAATGATACTGGATTTTCTCCGGTGTCTGGGAGCCATATAAGAATAACACCACCTGATAAGAATAAGACCATTATATTATTACAGTATAAGCAGCACTTGAGTTGAAATAAAAACAGTCAAAATCGCCCCCCTCTTTCCATACTTTATGTCATTTTTTCAATGAACGTGGTATTACTGCTATTTCAAGGTGCGAGGGGGCACGCACACATGCAATGACATTTTTACCAAGTTACTGACACTGAAGTCACTGACGAGGGGATGCTAAAATTGTCCTCTTATGATAAAATCCACCACTTCCCCTGATTTTCTTTTACAACTTGAATAGAGTATAAGCATTTGCCTGGTTGGTTGTCATGATCAAACGTTACAAATGCAACTTACCGAGAAGCCACTCTTCTCTGCCCTCTCCCACTTCCAGACGAACGCCTACCCTATAGCACTTGTCTTAATTCAGCCGCTATAATTCAGCCTCTATCACAGGCGTTAATACAAGCCTCATTCACCTGCGTTCATTTTACCTGCGTTGGTATTTATAGAAGGAAGCACGTACGCAACTTTAAACCATCTCAGCCCATTTTATAAATAATGCTCACGTCCGTTTAGAAAAATGTGCTTACGTGAAAGTCAAAGATGACGTTCAATAACTTTTTTATAAATGAGGCCCCTGAGGTACACTGGTCTCTCAATGGGAACTTGTCGAGAGAAAGCAAGTCAACGTGGGGTTTTAACCACGCCCCCTAGAGCTAACCAGGAAGTGTTCCCACCCACGTGCACAAACATTTCTAGAGTAACGAAACTTCGCTCTTTCTCTGCTGCCCAGTCTGGTTAGTGTGTATGGCAGCAACATGGCAGACAGCACGCACACGGTGAGTTGTCCAATCTGTCTGGATCTACTGAAGGTTCCGGTGACTATTCCCTGTGGACACAGCTACTGTATGCGCTGTATTAAGGGCTTCTGGGACCAGGGTGATCAGAAGGGGGTCTACAGCTGCCCTCAGTGCAGACAGACTTTCACCCCAAGGCCTGTTCTGAGGAGAAACAATATGTGGGCTGAATTAGTGAAAAAGAAAGAAAAGAAGATACGTTCCAAAAGAAAGAAACAACAAAAGAAGACAGGACTCCAAGCTGCTCCTCCTGCTCACTGTGATGCTGGACCTGGAGATGTGGCGTGTGATGTCTGCACTGGGAGAAAGCAGGAAGCCCTCATGTCCTGTCTGGTGTGTCTGGCCTCTTTCTGTGAGACTCACATCCAGCCTCACTATGACTCTCCTGCCTTTAAGAAGCACAAGCTGGTCGAAGCCTCCACACAGCTGCAGGAGAAGATCTGCTCCCGTCATGACAGACTGCTGGACGTTTTCTGCCTACTGATCAGCAGTGTATCTGTTATCTGTGTTCCATGGATGAACACAAAGGCCATGATACAGTCTCAGCTGCAGCAGGAAGGACTGAGAAGCAGGTAAGAACCTGAGCTTCTCGTGACTCTGATACATGTTGAACAGATCGAACAGAAAAGGACAATAACTTATTTTGATTGAGGACAAATTGGACAATATCACATCATTTTACAGTACAGGTAAAGTGTGAAATAACTCTAAATATGTCTTATATTTTAGATTCCTCAAAGTAGCCACCCTTTGCTTTGTTGTTGTTAATAAAATATATAATAATAATATTTAATATAATATGTGTTAATAATAATATGTTATTATATATATATTGAATATTATTATTATATATTTTATTAACAACAACAATTTCTTATTTTATTAACAACAAAAAAGCAAAGGGTGGCTACTTTGAGGAATCTAAAATATAAGACATATTATTTCACACTTTTTTGTTAAGTACATCATTCCACATGTGTTCATTCATAGTTTTGATGCCTTCAGTGAGAATCTACAATGTAAATAGTCATGAAAATAAAGGAAACACATTGAATGAGAAGGTGTGTCCAAACTTTTGGCCTGTACTGTACTTCCAGAGATCCAGTCTCTTCCACACTACTGTGTTTGTGTATTGGAGAGGGTAAAGGATGTTGGTGTTATTGTTTTACAAGCTGGTTCTTGTCAGATAGGGAGAATTATCAACTCATAACACCCTGCATTTCCTGTCTGGCTTTCTATTCTCTCTGTCTGTGTTCGAAATGGCATACTAGCATACTGCATACTAGCATACTCAATGAGTATATACTGCATACTAAATTCATAATAAGTATGCGAAAACCAGCCGACCGTTTACACTGCAGTATGCATACTGCCTCCCAGAATGCATTTCGCACCGGCCGGTCGTGGAGCGGGGATTTTAAATCATCCATTGGCTAAAAGCTGTAGGCTAATTTTGACTCTACAAGTGTCATTTTATGAAGTTTTAATATGTTTTAAGGCGAGAAAGTAGCCATATATATTCCAAAAATGTGTCCAGTTTATCAAAATAACCCGTTTATATATCTGATCTGACGTTTTTACTTCTGTTCGCGCTAGCTACGTTACCTTAGTTACCGTGGATACCAGTAGACACTATTTAGACAGGAACGTCGGAACTTAATAGCTGAACAAGTTGTAAAATGATTTGGGGGCCCAATACCTTTAGCTAGCTACGGTAACTAGCTACGGTAACTAGCTTACTATTGTTGTCTTGGCAGTTGGTAAAAGAACAGGATCATCTGAAGCTACAATTCATAGCTTTCATGTGACGTCACAGCATAGTGGAAACGCCCACCTGACGGGCAAAAGGCACTTTTTGCGGGCAAAACCCACGGGCAAAACCCACTTTTTGCGGGTTAATAACTTTGATTTCCCGTGGGTTAGGAAAATAATTCCAACGTGACCGGATAGAGTAGAAGACAGGGAATCCAAAACTATTTGAATGGAGTCGATCCTCCACTCCTATCACCGTGGACACAGCAAGGAGCGAATTCCCGGATATAAATATTCCCTCGCCTCGCTGACAGCGGGAGTTGGGAGTTTCGTCCAGTAGCCGGTGAACGCCTGGTTGATCGAGTTTCATATTAAAAGTATATCTTCTCGGGGTGTCAGCGCGGTGGTTAAGGGCTCAAAATGACCGTATACTGATGGTGAATTTAGCAATAAAAGTCTTATGTTTGTACCACCTCCATAACCGGTGTTATTCACGGGAAAAGCCGGTCAAGGAGGCACCCTTTGCAGGTCAATAACTTTGATTCTCCGGGGGTTAGGAAAATAATTCCAACGTGTCCGGATAGAGTAGAAGACAGGGAATCCAACACTATTTGAATGGAGTCGATCCTCCACTCCTATCACCGTGGACACAGCAAGGAGCGAATTCCCGGATATAAATATTCCCTCGCCTCGCTGACAGCGGGAGTTGGGAGTTTCGTCCAGCAGCCGGTGAACGCCCGGTTGATCGAGTTTCATATTAAAAGTATATCTTCTCGGGGTGTCAGCGCGGTGGTTAAGGGCTCAAAATGACCGTATACTGATGGTGAATTTAGCAATAATAGTCTTATGTTTGTACCACCTCCATAACCGGTGTTATTCACGGGAAAAGCCGGTCAAGGAGGCACCCTTTGCAGGTCAATAACTTTGATTCTCCGGGGGTTATGATAATAATTCCAACGTGTCCGGATAGAGTAGAAGACAGGGAATCCAACACTATTTGAATGGTGTCAATCCTCCACTCCTATCACCGTCGTGTATCTTGATAGTTCTTCATGGGTGAGGTGGTCTAAATAGTAGGCAGCCATGTTGAGCGATGTTGCTATGATACTTTTTGCCCGTCAGGTTGGTGGTTGCTAGGGAAGAAACCACGTGACTGAAAGCTATGAATACTGGGACCTTTCATGACTGGGCTACAGGCAGTCAGATACCAGGCCAACGTGTGTGTGTGTGTGTGTGTGTGTGTGTGTGTGTGTGTGTGTGTGTGTGTGTGTGTGTGTGTGTGTGTGTGTGTGTGTGTGTAAGACACGAATAAACTTTTCAAGTGGCATCTTTGTAATCATGACGACGTGGTCATGTCTAAGAATGCATTTCACCATGTAATTTCCCAATATACTGAAAATACCACTGCTCATCCGTGACCAGACTTAGCTGGGGTGCTGCAGCTGAAGAGTATCAAATAGAGTGCAAAACAACAGCATCTGCACACTCAAATATGTGCAAAAAACTATGTTTATTCGATCTTTCGGTCTCCAGGCTATCGGACAATGTAAACAACAGCTGTATGACAAGTTTATATGACGCAGTTTGACGAGACTGAAGAGACACACAATGCATTTTGGGGATTTATTACCCCAGTAGTGTCCAGCCATGGAATACTCAAATATTTGGCAAAATCTAGTATACATTTCTCGCATACTGTACAGTATGAACGCTCTCGCATACTCAAATGTACGTCATATCTAGTATGAGTAGTATGCTAGTATGCCATTTCTAACACAGCCTCTGTCTCCAGTAACAATCAGGAGATCTGCCTCCGTGACCTTTCATAGTCCAGCGTCCAGCCTTTCTTCATCAGCAGATTCTAAATGTGATTCATGAAACCAGAAGTGTTCTTTCAATGAGTTATTACTTTTTTTGTTAGTTTGTGAAATCATTGTTTATCATCATTCAAGCAATGTAAATATGCACAGTATTTATTAAAGTGTGTTTGTCTACAGAAGCAGCTGGGGATGAGTCAGCAGAAAGTCCAGCAGAGAGTCCCGGAGAGAGAGAAGGACCTGAGGGAGCTCCAACAGGGTGTGGAGTCTCTCACAGTGAGTATTGACCAGAGGAGACGCACCATTTCACTACTCTGCTCCAGTCAGCAGGTCACACTCCAATCACACACTCTCTGTCTCTGTGTGTGTGTGTGTGTGTCTGTCTCTCTTTCTCTGTCTCTCTGTCTCTCTCTCCCTCTCTCTCTCTCTCTCTCTCTCTCTCTCTCTCTCTCTCTCTCTCTCTCTCTCTCTGTCTCTGTCCTAACAGCGCTCTGCACAAGCAGCAGTGGAGGACAGTGAGAGGATCTTTACTGAGCTGATCTTCTCCATTGAGAGAAGGCTCTCTGAGGTGAAGCAGCTGATCAGAGCCCAGCAGAAGGCAGCAGTGAGTCAGGCTCATGTACTCGTGGAGCGACTGGAGCAGGAGATCGCTGAGCTGAGGAGGAGAGACGCTGAGCTGGAGCAGCTTTCACACACAGAGGATCACATCCATTTCCTTCAGGTAACGACACTGCAACTACCACTCCATGTATCCTCCAGGTCACTACACTGCAACTACCACTCCATGTATCCTCCAGGTCACTACACTGCAACTACCACTGCATCTGGAATACTGAAAGCTGCTTCTTGTTCATGTAATTAATCCTCTTGTTTTCTCCGCCGGCTGTCTTTCTGCCTCTCAACTCTACCTCCACACCCCCCCTTCTCTCTCTTTCTCTCTCTCTCTCTCTCTCTCTCTCTCTCTCTCTCTCTCTCTCTCTCTTCAGAGTTATCAGTCTCTCTCCAGTCCCAGTGTATCTTCAGACGTAACCAGCATCATTGTCCGTCCTCTTCAGTACTTTGGAGATGTGAGTGAAGCTGTGTCTGAGCTGAGAGAGGAACTAGACCCCATCCTAAAAAAGGGATGGCCCAAGATCTCAACTACAGGTGGGCTTTAAAAGTCCTGTATTCTCTTCACACAAACAACTTCAGACCAATTTAATGACATTAACATAAACATGTTTATAATCTGAATGCTCTCTCTCTCTCTCTCTCTTTGTGTGTGTATGTGTATGTGTGTATGTGTGTATGTGTGTATGTGTGTATGTGTGTGTGTGTGTGTGTGTTTGTGTGTGTCTCTACTGTGAATTTGGTAGATGTATTACTTCCACCAAAGCCCAAGACCAGAGCCCAGCTCTTACAATGTGAGTCTCTTTATCCTGAAGTAGCTGACATTCTCTCTCCATTGATCCTCTCCACACACCTGAGATATAACTAGAGAGGTCTAGGAGAGGCAGAACATCATCAGAGACAGACTCGATATCTGACTCTCCTTATTCCTCTGATTTGGTCTCTGCTCTGTTCTTCTCCCAGATTCCTGTCGGCTCACACTGGATCCAAACACAGCAAACAGCTGGCTCTTTCTGTCTGAAGGGAACAGGAAGGTGACATATATGTACCATGCCCAGCCATATCATCATCCAGAGAGATTCACTACCTATCATCAGGTGCTGTGTAGAGAGGGTCTGTCAGGACGCTCTTACTGGGAGGTTGAGAGGAGAGGGGCGGTTGAAACAGCAGTGTCATATAAAGACACAAACAGGTCAGGTGGTGACTCTGCATTTGGATTCAATAACAAGTCCTGGAGTTTATGCTGCCTGAGTGATGGTTATAAATTCAGACACAATAAAGTAGAGACTGCAGTATCAGGCCCTCAGTCCTCCAGAGTAGGAGTGTACCTGGATCACAGGGCAGGTACTCTGTCCTTCTACAGCGTCTCCTCTGACACAATGACCCTCCTCCACAGAGTCCAGACCACCTTCACTCAGCCCCTATATCCTGGGTTTTATGTTTTTAGTAAATGGGCTGAGCTATGTTTTTAGTAAATGGGCTGAGCTGTGTGAGCTGGAGTAGAGGTTTCTACAGGTTAGATGGTTCCTCATTTAACCTGTAGAAATATATTTCTCTGTGATTTGGTCTAGGGGTTTAATATTATTATTATTATTATTATTTAGAGGTTTAATGATTTCCCTCTTCTATGAATCTCAGAGGATTGGCTCTCAGATTGAGCTCTCTCTGTAAAGTCTACAATGTGAGATTATTGATGATGTCACTAATCTATGATGTGGGATATTCTCTGTGTTTGATTTTGCAGAGTCATCGTGTTATACCTTCATCATTATGTACATATTTGATGTTATTGTAGAACAGTTTTTTTCACTACCAATAGAAATGCTGCATGATAACATGTTTCCCTGCTGTCCTACGTGTATTCTTATTGATTATTACCTATTGATCTATTCCCTCTCTAATGTGAACTACTCTCCTCATCGTCATCAAGGTTGACCAGTTGTTCTGTTCAGTTGTACAGAACTATGTTGGTCCAGTCTTTCTGATCTATTTGAAGCCCAGTAGAACAGCCAGCTACTGGATATGTGGGATTGAAAATGAACCTGAATGATCATGTATCATCAATTAACATTAAAGAAATCCTCAGATTGAGAAATGTGTTAGTGTTCTTCCTTTTAGTTTGCATGGCAGGTTGTTGAATAGTGTAGAAGTGTTGATCTTCTCTCTATATCCTAGGTTTCCCTTTATATTGTCACGATCCAACTGTTCCTTGTTGTCATGGTAAGCTCAGGGGGGTGTTGATTGGCTACCCAGGGTACATGGGGGAGTGGCTTGCCTGTTGGCGGGTCTCTCGAAAGGTATATTGACAGGTGCTCATTTGCTACCTGGAGAGTCGAGAGAGTTGAGAGTGGAGTTAACTGAGAAGAGAAATACTGATTGAGACGCCTTATCTAGAAGAGAACCCCTTGGACAATTATTATCAAGACTATTACCGTGTGGAATATTGGATTACCCCCGAGGTCGTGTTGTGTCGTGTCCGGTTTTGTTTGTTATGTTATATGTCAATACTGAATGGGAAGGAAGACCCCACTGAACGAACGTGCGGGCTGTTCAGTATCCCCGCGGACCACGCCACGATACATCGGAGCCAGGTAAGCCATTTCCCCTTAAACATCTACCTGAGTGCTGTCAGCTAACCCTGAGCTAATCTACCTGTGTCCGGCCTCGGCGCTGTGTGGGAACGAGCCCATTGACTATCAATGTACGCACATTGCTCTTGGGTCGTGACAATAGAACAATACATACAACACATTAGAACGGCAAAGACAGTGAAATATATATATAGAAAGTAAATAGATAAACATTTAACACGGTAATAGACGATGAATATGAATTCATCCTTATGAGTGCATCGTCGTGGATACAGGGACACTAGCAATGTTATTCTTCTTCTACATGCTAAGCGCTGTACAGAAGTGGACTGTCTGAGTGTGAGGTAGAATAACACAGGTGTTTCATTATGCTCCATAGACCAGAAGGCTACAGAAGGAGATCGACCAGGAGTCCAAACCCAAAGAAGCACCCGTCTCATCGGTCAGTACATAAATAAACAACAATCATTGCCGTTGCTTTTTACTTCTTCTTTTTTATAACCTCAATCATTATGATATTATTACAGGATGGAAGTGGATGGAACAAGCTTACATGTGTAACAAACATGCATTCCAACATTTAAACAGGCCCTCAAAACCCACCTCTCCAAGCTCGCCTTCACCAGTTAACCCTCTCCCCCCCCCCCTCCCCTTCCCATGTGTCCCCAGCACTACCTTAATTAGGCCCCTATACTTTCTTTTATCTATTTTTTTGTGTCTTTTATTATTACTACTCGATCTTTTTCAGTTTGTAAAGCGTCTTTGAGTGTCTAGAAAAGCGCTATATAAGTCTAATGTATTATTATTATTATTATTATTATAACAAGCATGTGTCTCTCCCTCTCCAGGGCCTTGGCCAGTGGGGCTCCGCACAGTTTGACAACGCAGACAAACAGCAGAAGTTCCTTCGGTTGATGGGCGGCTTCAAGAAGAGCAGCCAGCCAATGGCAGAAGGCCCTGGGCGGGCCAACATGGCGTTGGGGAAGGACGGGCAGCAGAGTTTGCAGCAAGGGCTTCTGGGGGAGTTTGAGCGTGCCCAGTCACGCCGCATGGACTTCGGTGGCAGGGGGGCGGGACTTGGGTTCTCTGCTCCGTCCAATAAGAAGTTTGCCATTGATGTCAACGCCACTCGGTCGGTCAAATTTGATGACTGAGACAAGAGGAATCCAGATGTGTGTGTGTGTGTGTGTGTGTGTCTGTGTCTGTGTCTGTGTCTGTGTCTGTGTCTGTGTGTGTGTCTGTGTGTCTGTGTGTGTGTGTGTGTGTGTCGATGGTAAGGGAAGTATTACCTGGGATGTTTAGCATCGTGTGTGTGTGTGCTCACGACCAACCTGTGTTCCTTGGGAAGGCATGTTTGTGTTGTGTGTGTGTCTATGAGAGGTCTACCCATCAGAGGACAGACATCTAGAAGAACCCTGGACTCTCTGCATTGGAAGAGGACTCACCCAGGGCTGGTCTGGACCAGGGACTAACTAGGACTATACGTTTAGCACAGCTCAAGTAGCCTGTACTGTATTTGACCGAGATCTGATTGTGATTAAGGCTACACGGCTCATTGTATAATGACTTGTATGATAAAGCAATTCCTTAAAACCAAACATGACTTTAAAACATGTATGGTTGGTTGACTATAAAGTGTGTACTATTAATGTTACAAATGTGGTCAAAATGAGAACTAATTGTGTTTTGTCACATAGTCTACAAATATCTATTGACAGCTAGTTCCGTCCATTAAACGCTTAACAACAGTACACAAGGTTTATTCTCTGATTGAATATCGATTATCACCATTCTGATCGTTCATATATATGACCATAATTATATACAGGGTCACCACTATCGTCTCGTCATATCAAGTGAGTTTCAACCATGAGGGGTGTTATACTTAATAATAATTATTATTATTATTAGTTTTTTTTAAATTATTATTAGGGTTATTTTTCTTCCAATAAGTATATTTGAGTTCAGTATTTTCTGTAATATTTGATCTGACTGTTCAGGAGGATACAATTTAAATTAATTAAATGATGGCTTGTTTTAAGAAGGTTGATACTTAGATACTGAGTATTTAATTTAATAAATTATTTATTTTCAACATATCGAAAATAATACATCTGAGAAGGGCCAATTCACTTGCATGTTAGACAAACAACTCTCGGCCTTTTGTAGTCCATCAAAAGTTGCTGGCTAGTTCCACATAGGCTATTCTACAGTAAATCCATGCACCCTTGGAAAGCTGCCCATCGACATCTACAATAACATAAACATATATATGTTTAATATCTGTCTGATCAATGGCTAATGAGGCGAAATCAGCTAGAAGTTGATGCAGTGGATCTGTCAGGACATCCAATAGTCGCCATGGGCAACAAGCCAAACCTCCGAGAGAGCAACAACCCGCTGTTGTTGTTGTTGTTGTTGTTGTTCTGCTGCTCTTTGTTTTCTGTACAATGTCATTGAGTTTGAGAAAGGCGCTTTTTAAATCAAATCTATTCTTATAATTATTATTATATCTACAGTGTTTTTGCGGGAGCGGGAGGAGGGAAAGCAAGCAGAGCGCACTGAGCGATTTGCGCAAGACCTGTATTAGCTTGCGTTCGTAAATTTGCTCTGGAAATCTGATCAGCACTCATGGAATGCCTCTTGTCCAATCAAATTACTTGGTTTCTTTATGACGTTGAACCCAGTGTGCCCTCCGGCCCTCTCAGAGCTCATTTACGAACGCAGCCTTAGCTTTCGGACTGTTGCTAGGGCAACAATATAATGTCTTATAATTGTAATTTAATGTCTTAAAGGCGTCTGCTAAGTGCCAAAAAATCTAAATGTAAATGTCTCTTCCACTGTCTCTCTAACCACCTAACCCATCACTGTCTGTCTTCCACTAACCACCTAACCCATCACTGTCTGTCTTCCACTAACCACCTAACCCATCACTGTCTGTCTTCCACTAACCACCTAACCCATCACTGTCTGTCTTCCACTAACCACCTAACCCATCACTGTCTGTCTTCCACTAACCACCTAACCCATCACTGTCTGTCTTCCACTAACCACCTAACCCATCACTGTCTGTCTTCCACTAACCACCTAACCCATCACTGTCTGTCTTCCACTAACCACCTAACCCATCACTGTCTGTCTTCCACTAACCACCTAACCCAGTGGTTCCCAAACTTTTTCAATCAGGCCCCCCTTGGGTAATTGGAAATATTTTCGAGCCCCCCCTAACCCGGTTCCCACCTAGATTGATATAATTAATTGTATAAAGTTGTAAAAACATTACATTTTCTCTTCTAATAATAACAAGACACATACAGTATATCCAACTATAGTTTTATATTTTATTATGGTTTGAAAAGGAACATAAGTGCTTGGCAAATGATCCTGTGCCACTGAAATATTCAACATATCAACATTAACTAATTTCTACTGCATCACTATTCTTACTCCTCACATTTCTATCACAATTACGATCAATGACTTGTGTGTGCTTGCTTTGCCTTGCAAATCTTCTCAAAGCGGGGTTGTTGTTTTGAGACTGCCACTCTCAGTTCATTCTCAATGTTCAACTTCGACCTGTATTTGCTTTTGATAGCAGCAACAGCAGAAAAGCCTATCTCACACAGGTACGATGTTGCAAAAGGCAGCAGTATTCCCACAGCTTTCTGTCCAATGAGAGGGTAGTCCTTCTCCACTCCAATCCAAAACCCAGCCAAAGTCGTGGATGTGAACTGCAGCCTCATGGTTGACTCTGAAGTCATGTCGATGTACTGTTCCTCTTCCGCAGTGCTGAACATGGCAGGTGGTGGTGCAACAAATGGATCTCTAATCCAGTCGTATTTGGCACTGTCATCCACAGAGAAGTATTTCTGGAAGCTTTGTTTCAGGGCTGAGATGTGCTCTCTCATACATGGAACCACTGTGCTCTGCAGCTCATTGGTCTCGATGAATGCCTTCAGATTCCCAAATGAGTCGATGTCCCCCTGTTCAAGTCCCCTGCCCCACATGTCCAGTTTCCGTGTGAAAGATTGTATCCTGTCTGCCAGATGTGGAAGGTGTGTGTTGTTGCCCTGCAACTGTAGATTCAATTCATTGAGCTTCTCAAACATGTCGCTTAGGTAGGCCAATTTCATGAGGAAGTCTTCATCATTAAACTTGCTGGCAAGTTCGTTCCCTTCCTCCTCCAAGTAGATTCGGATCTCATCTTTCAGCGATAGCACCCTGGACAGCACCTTTCCGCGAGAGAGCCAACGCGACTCGCTGTGAAATAGCACGGCTGTGTGCTCGGAGCCCATCTCCTCGCACAAAGCGGAAAAAATGCGAGCTTTCAGTGGTCTTGTTTTTATGTAATTGACGGTGGTGATAACATGAGACAAAACGTCATTCAACTCTGGACTCAGCTGCTTTGACGCGAGTGCCTCCCTGTGTATTATGCAGTGAGTCCACACTGCTTTCGGTGCAACGCGCTTGATGAGCGTCTGGAGCCCTCCCCGTTTTCCTGCCATGGCCTGGGCACCGTCGGTGCATATCCCCACACAGTCCTCCCATTTCAGATCGGCTTCACTCAGGTATTTGTCTATGATTTTGAACAGTTCATCAGCTGTTGCTCTGTTTGGGACATAGTTGCAAAATAGCAAATCCTCGCTCAAACCCTCCGCATCAATGTATCTGACATACGCTATTAACAGACAGTCCTTGTTACTATCTGTGGCCTCGTCTACCTGGAGCGCAAAGCGTTGGTCTTTTATTTTCTCAACAAGCTGCTCTTTCATGTCTTCTGAGATGTCATTGATGCGTCTCGCAATAGTGTTGTTTGACAGGGGGATAGCTTTGAGTTTTTGGGCTGTTGCCTCGTCTATCATATGTGAAACCATATCTATTGCAGCAGGGAGTATTAACTCCTCAGCGATGGTGTGTGGTTTTTTAGACTGGGCGATACGATATGCCACTTTGTAGGAGGCAAGTTGAGCATTAGACGTAACAGATGCTGTTTTAACGAAACGGCTCTGCTGACCACGGTATTCTTGGAGTTTTCTCTTGAAGAAATCGAGGGGCTTCTTCACATCAGTCGGGTGTGTGGTCTCCAAGTGACGTTTCAACTTGCTAGGCTTCATGCTTTCTGCCGCTAAAGTTTTGAGACAGAGGACACACAGTGGTCGTTCCTCCGCACCGACCACATTAGACGTGAAGCCCAGGGAGAGGTATGTATCGTCATACTTTCTTGACTTTGGCTTTGGGACGTTTGTCATGGGCTCCTTCGCTTTTCGTTTAGCTTCTGGCTCTTTCATAAACTTATCCATTGTTGTTGTTGCTGCTAGATAGCTGGAGGAGGGAGTGCGCGCGTCAATGACGTGAATGGAGCGCGCGTCAATGACGTGAATGGAGCCCCCTCGCTGCCTCTTTGTTACAGTTTATGGCCTGCGCTCCATTCAGGTTCTCATTTTTATCATCCAACGCCCACAACACCCCTGATGGTAACCTTAAGCAAGCAGTGTTTGTTTACAGCTCTTGTGTGTGCATTTTTTCCCCCTCCCATTATTTCTGCGCCCCCCCTGCAGTACCCCCGCGCCCCACTAGGGGGTCGCGACCCACAGTTTGGGAAACGCTGACCTAACCCATCACTGTCTGTCTTCCACTAACCCACTAACCCATCACTGTCTGTCTTCCACTAACCCACTAACCACCTAACCCCTAACCCATCACTGTCTGTCTTCCACTAACCACCTAACCCATCACTGTCTGTCTTCCACTAACCACCTAACCCATCACTGTCTGTCTTCCACTAACCACCTAACCCATCACTGTCTCTCTTCCACTAACCACCTAACCCATCACTGTCTCTCTTCCACTAACCACCTAACCCATCACTGTCTGTCTTCCACTAACCACCTAACCCATCACTGTCTGTCTTCCACTAACCACCTAACCCATCACTGTCTCTCTTCCACTAACCACCTAACCCATCACTGTCTGTCTTCCACTAACCACCTAACCCATCACTGTCTGTCTTCCACTAACCACCTAACCCATCACTGTCTGTCTTCCACTAACCACCTAACCCATCACTGTCTGTCTTCCACTAACCACCTAACCACCTAACCCCCTAACCCATCACTGTCTCTCTTCCACTAACCACCTAACCCATCACTGTCTCTCTTCCACTAACCACCTAACCCATCACTGTCTCTCTTCCACTAACCACTTAACCACCTAACCCATCACTGTCTGTCTTCCACTAACCACCTAACCCATCACTGTCTGTCTTCCACTAACCACCTAACCCATCACTGTCTGTCTTCCACTAACCACCTAACCCATCACTGTCTGTCTTCCACTAACCACCTAACCCATCACTGTCTGTCTTCCACTAACCACCTAACCCATCACTGTCTGTCTTCCACTAACCACCTAACCACCTAACCCATCACTGTCTGTCTTCCACTAACCCACTAACCACCTAACCCATCACTGTCTGTCTTCCACTAACCACCTAACCCATCACTGTCTGTCTTCCACTAACCACCTAACCCATCACTGTCTGTCTTCCACTAACCACCTAACCCATCACTGTCTCTCTTCCACTAACCACCTAACCCATCACTGTCTCTCTTCCACTAACCACCTAACCCATCACTGTCTGTCTTCCACTACCTCCACAATGTCTCTTCCACGACCTCCACTGTGTGTCTCTTCTCACAATGTCTCTCTTACATTAAAATGTTTGGCATTTCGCAGACGCCGTTATCCAAAGCGACTTAGAACAAATACATTTGACTAAGTGAATCATCTATCCACCAGTCATATCAGGAAAAAAGTCATCTATGCTCAGTTAAAAAGGACGAGTTACCTCAGTTATTCATTCTTCTGTTCGCTCCTTTGTCAAATGTTTCTTCTGTTTGGTCGTGCTTCAGTTATTTAGTTCTTCCGTTCGTTCATTCCTAATTCAGTTATTTAGTTCGTCCATTAGTTCGTAATTCAGATATTTAGTTTGTCCGTTCGTCTGTCCACCCGTTTTCTTCTGTTCGTTTATACTCCTAAAATCCAACCCCTCGTCCACGTCGTAGGAGGTGGAAACGGATAAGTTACAGGTGACATTTACCTCACTAGAAGAAGCACCTGTCATTTAGCTGGCAAACGGGGCACTGGTATTGTAGAAATACTGAAATTCTACTAGTGTTGAGGGCAGTTGAAGACAACAAGGATACATTATATTAGTTATAAGTTATATTTTCTCACTAGCCTTATTGTAAATCTTTAAGCTATGGTGAGGTTTTTAAATCAATTGTATTCTTTCACTGTTTTTGTTATTTCTTTGTGTACCACAGCTTGTTTACATAAAAACAACGATGTGTTACCAGGGGCTGTGTTGCCATGGTGGACAGCTTCTTGTTGCCATGGTGGACAGCTTCTTGTTGCCATGGTGGACAGCTTCTTGTTGCCATGGTGGACAGCTTCTTGTTGCCATGGTGGACAGCTTCTTGATGCCATGGTGGACAGCTTCTTGTTGCCATGGTGGACAGCTTCTTGTTGCCATGGTGGACAGCTTCTTGTTGCCATGGTGGACAGCTTCTTGATGCGTGTGTACAAATCAAAAGACTGCATGAAGTTGCAGCAGCGGCTTCGATGGAGTTGCCCCTTAGCGCTGTCGTGCCAACCAAAATCAAATCAAATTGTATTTGTTGTTTACCGCATACAGTTGTAATAGAACATAAATGTTTTTGGATCTTGCGCCACACTCAACCAAGTAGCAATAACAATTCAATAAGAAGTAATAAAATGACAGTGTGATTGTTTTTAGGGGATTGGAACCTTATTGTGCCGAAGGGATTGGATGTCTTATTATGTTGTTAAATGTTTATATTAGGGCTGGGACGCGTTCATTTCAATTAATTTATTACAGAAAAAAATATTTTAATCAACAATTTTATTTATTGATTTATTTTAAATTTATTTTGCTATTTGGCCAGCCCTGCCACTTCTGTCCCTTGTGATAGACTTTTCTCCCTTGCAGATAATACAGATAGCAGCATTGAGCTCTGAAAATGTAAACAGGCAAATTTGTCTCAGCAACTGGCTGAAAGAGAAGAAGCAGAAGAAGTAGCAGTACAGTTTTAGATGGCACTTGTGACTGTTAAACTGTTGGTCTGTTTACTATTTTGACTGTTGGTCTGTGTAGCTAAAATAAACTGGATTTTGCTGCTTTTAAACGCATGTATATGTCTATTCATTGATTCACTCGTATACCAAATCCATTTGAATTTAAAACTGTTGCTTCTCGTGTCAAATATTGCTTTTGCTGTCCCATTACTTACACTGGGCCACTGTTTATTTATAGCATGTGCACAGACTATCAGTAGTTAGCTCAAAGCCAATTATTTACATTGTAATATCAAATAGTGCACATACATTTTAGAGGTGTCCTAATCGCACTATTCTGTTGGCCTCCATCAATGCAGTTGCTATGAGAGCCGCTGATGCCTTGGTAGCAGGTCTCAGTCTTATTCAACAGTCGCATGGCATCCGTCAAAAGGAAGTGGAGAGACCTGTAGGGGAAGCTTCTCTTATTGAAAAATAATAGATCAGAATAAGCCTGGATTTTCCTTTAGTGACGTTGATGGAATACCCCCTTGACCGCTTTGTTGATCTTATCATAGAAGTTGAAGTCGCTGGTGAAGGTTGCTATGGCAATGTTGTGCTGCGCGCCGGCCCCAGGGAAGAGGGTTCCAGCACGTCCGTCGGTTCTTCCAGGGCTCAAAGTTATCATGGTCTGCCATTACTTTGTTACTTTATTAGTGTGCTTGCTGTAAACATAAGGATGGGCAACTTGGATGGCATGGGGCCCACAGAATTTATGTATTGACCAACAGGGGGCCGCAGACTCACTTGGAAGACACGCACTCACAAAAATGTTAAGCTTTTACCTTACACGTTCAATATCAAGGGATGGCGTTTATACTTGGTTTAAATACCCTTATATGGGTTTCGGGGCCAGCACACTTCACAATTTCCACAGAAATGGTACCTCTCTAGTTCAATTGTCTTACCTCATCAGAACCCAAAATATTTGCTTGTTTTACTCCATTGTAAACAAACACTTTCAAAGTATGGTTAAAACGATCATTTTAATGTCATGAATGTCCTTGCATCCTTTCCTTGATTGCATTTCTCCTGACACATCTTGGCCGGTTGAGGGGCAAGGTACAGCTACAGATCAGGGCGGTGTAGTGTTTATGTTGAAAGAAACCAAACATATATCACTACTAAATACTATGTGGAAGAGTTGAAGCAAGCACAAAATAATTACATGGACATTTCACATGTTTTATTAGAATAAAGTAAAAAGGAAGGCAGTATAAGGAAGGAGCACACATTTACTCGAACACACTGTATATTGAATTGCATGCATTTGATTAACTCCATTTCATGATGGTGATCCATTTCAAACATTTGGCTTAAATAAGTTGAGACAACTTGTCATGGTTCTTCAATAACAGTCTGACACATCGTGGCAGGTTGAGCGGCAAGGTACAGCTACAAATCAGGGAGGTGTAGTGTTTATGTTGAAAAGAAAAATATATAACTACTGAATCATATATATATATCACTACTGAATACTGTGTGGAAGAGTTGGAACTACATGAAGCATATGCTGAAAAAACATAAATGGCTTTTGATATGGCATTATAGCTTTATAGGAATATCATATATATATATATCGTAATAGGAATATCATATATATATATATATATATATATATATATATATGATATTCCTATTACCGTTTTGCTTCATAAAACACCAGAGATATAACAAAATGTAAACCTGAAGTTGATTCATCAGATGATGGCAGAGTGCTATTCAATTCAAACAGTTTCATATATTTCTAGCCTTTGAAATAAATGTGTCATATGTGTATTGAATGTACAAACAACAATGTGTGCTTTGTCACAGATATAGCATTGTTGTGAGAAGATAATGAACCCTGTAAACAATAGCAGCAAAAAGTTGATGCACAACCTGAAAATACGAATATGACTTAAAGAACACCACTACAGTCAACGTGGTGACAAGGATGACTGACTTGTCATTCCCAATGCAGATGATCTAAACACGCCTGATCCTGCGTGTCCTCTGTGTAGTTAAGCTGGTTTGAGTCATGGCTGCAAAAGAGAAACATATTTGTAAACGCTTTAAACTCTTATGGCAATAATGAACCCTACACATCTTATCGTTTATCAAACAATACCCTCAACAATGATTGGCTACTTTTAGAATTGATCACAATCACAGTCTAGTCTCTGTCATCATTTCCATAGTGCTTAATAAAAACACTGCATACTGCTACAGTACAGCACAGTATGTGCTGAATGTTTGGACTTCAGTGGATGATTTACTGAAAAAAGTTTGAATAACACTTATTTACTTCAGGATGGATCTTATGGTCAGCATGGTAACACTTTGTGATGTTAGAATTATAAGGTTCTATCTCAATTTTTGGTAAAAATTTAGTTTTTTACATAATCTGATCCAGTAGGTGTTTATTAATGCCTGTGTGGTGTTATTTTTTTTAAATGTTGACATTTTTTAGTTAGTAATTAAGAAAATACAAAGGTTCCATCTCATAAAACATAATGGAATGTAAAAACTTTGACGCTCATTATCTCTGAACTGCCCTAAACGGAGATAGAACCGTATAATTCTAAGCTCACGACTTGACAATCTACATTTCAACTTGGCCTGTTGACAGTGAATGCTGTACCTGGGAAGTCCAGCGTGTAGGGCTGCCTGTTGAGAGTGAAGGACATGGATCCCTGAGGGTTTTGCTGGTACTGTGTCTCTATGTCAGCACTTGACACTGAGCACTCCTTCTGTTGAGACAAAGACCATATTTGATTTATTTCTTTGACATTCTGATGACAGGATTCAATCCCTTGAGATGCATCGTCTTGTTTTCGAGGGGGTAGCTACGGCATTTCAAATGCAGGTGGGAAGAGAACAAAACAATAGGGACCATGAACCACACAGTACTACAGGACATACAGTATCATCAGAGATGGTTTCAGGAATTCTGTACGATTGATTTATATTGTGTATTAAGTTTCATAGATCAATAATACTTACCCAATGTGTGTGTGCAAGTACATGATAGATTACAGATTTTATTAATTTTGACTGCCAAAATGCACTACACCAACAATTATTTAAATAATCATATTATTTACCGTTCCAAGAATCATGTTTCATGCGTTTTGAGTACAAGTTCCTTTCGGAGTATTAACAACATTGGTAGTCTCTGTAAAATGAGTCTCACACTCTGTTTGAAGGTGAACCACTTTCCACTCCCCCCACACTGCCACTTAGGTGACTGGCCTGCTGCTGAGGACACGCTCATTCTCTGGACACCTGACGTCGCTCGAACAATTCTGTCCAATCAGAGAGGGGCATCGTCAAATCAAGATGTTTTGGGAATCAATAATCATAAATCAATAGTCATTAAAGATGACTATGCACGCAAATCAAAACACCGCCGGTAGATGTTTGCTATTAGCGACAGAAGTCTTACAGATTGTGCCTTTACCTAACTGTAACTCACCCTGGTCCACTTTGGGGGGACTGGTACTTCGGACGACGAACAACTTTTCTCATCCGCTTGGCACTCACCTGACGCATTTCTGACAAATAAACACACGGAAATAACGAAATAACAGCCAATAAGCACACAGACTGCATCGCATTTGTTCAGCACAGATACAAACACACCACTCCAACCACATTCACAAACTTGAAATATCTAAATGCACCCAAACTTGTGTGAAAAGGTGCATTCTGGGATGGTTGTGTACGGGTTCTGTAGCCTAACTGACAGACCTCTGAAGCGGATCTCATAGACGTCGGTGCCGATGTTGAATGTGAAGGAACTTTTTGGGTTACTCTGGTACTTTTTCTCGATGTCAGAACTCTTGGCCGGGCCTGGGTTTCCCTTTGAATCCTGTGTCAGAAAACACATCCAATCAGTCGCTAAACTTTCTTTACGAACCACAGGAATTCAACCTAACCTAACGGCCATTAAGAATCACGACTTGAAGAATTCATGTACAGCAGAAAGACCGCAGCAGACCGTTCAAGTGAAGAATTGCTCGTTGTCTAGATACAGATGAAGCCTATCGATATATACAGTATATGGCTACACTCTGGGTTGGTGCCTGGTAGTCTAACCTTTCCTCCAAACTTCTCCCAGCCACGACTGCTGCCGTAGTACCACATCCACTTTGTCTGCTGGCCGTCCAAACGCCTCACGCTCAGATTATTTTTACCTCTGATCCTCATGGCCTTGAAATCAATACACACTTCCCTAGAGAGAGAGAGAGAGAGAGAGAGAGAGAGAGAGAGAGAGAGAGAGAGAGAGAGAGAGAGAGAGAGAGAGAGAGAAAAAAAAGACAGATGAGAGAGAGAGACAGAGAGAATAAATTAAGAGAAGATGTGAGAGGCTGTACTGATCAATTAACCACTGTTTCAATCAGTCTGTTGCCGTCGTCCTTCGGGTGTACGTCCTTGCCTTACCCATAGGGGGTGTTGTAAATGTTGATCCCTTTGGTGTTGGGCTGGGAGTACTGGGCCTCCAGAATGTGGTCGTTGGCTACGTTACACCAGCCTTTCCCATCATCCAGCTGCCATTGGTAGAGCCTGCCATCATCAAGCTGTATATCTGACAGAGGGATATAAAAATACATATTGGGACATTGTTCAGTCAACACACAGACAAGCCAGCATATACACAAGTCAGCATACATTACTTTGTGACCTTAGAATTATAAGGTTCTATCTCCATTTTTGGTCAAAATGTAGTTTCTTTACATAATCTGATCCATTAGGTGTTTATTAATGCCTGTGTGGTGTTATTTTTTAAATGTTGAAGATTTTTTAGTTAGTAATTAATAAAATACTATGGTTCCATCTCACAAAACATAATGGAATGTAAAAACTTTGACGCTCAATATCTCTGAACTGCCGTAAACGGAGATAGAACCTTATAATTCTAAGCTCACGATACAGTACTTGTAGGTACATTAGGGAAGTCAATGTTTTCACTACCAGTAAGTCAACGTTTCCAAAAGTGAACATTACGTCAATCAATAGACTCAATCACTTCATTCCTTCGTTAATTTCACACACTCCTTAGTGATTTCACTTACTTCACACACAACTAATGCATGTCATTGACACTGTAACCCCACATAGACAGCCCTTAGAATGTCTACCTCTATTTTATTTACTATTGTTCAGCACTTGGATGCATTCAATGTATGACTTGTGCTATATAAATAAAGTGTGATTGATTGATTGATTGATTGATTGATACCCTTTATCACACACTAATCGTGAGCTTAGAATGATAAGGTTCTATCTCCGTTTAGGGCAGTTCAGAGATATTGAGCGTCAAAGTTTTTACATTCCATTATGTTTTGTGAGATGGAATCTTTGTATTTTATTAATTACTAACTAAAAAATGTCAACATTTTTAAAAAATAACACCACACAGGCATTAATAAACACCTAATGGATCAGATTATGTAAAAAAACTCAATTTTGACCAAAATGGAGATAGAACCTTATAATTCTATAATTCTATAATTCGCTTTATCACACACTAATGTCATTTGTACCTGTAGATGACGATCTCCTGCCCCTGGCTTCCCCCCGTCTCTCATTAGAGGCGGATCTAGGGCTTTTGGGGTGGTTGAGGTGACAGTTGGCTCCATCGCGACATGTCCCCCTCAGGGCGTACTTGCAGACATGCAGATAGTGGCACTTCTTCCCACTCCGGCAGCCACCTTGGTTGTAGAACCTGCAGGGCTCTCCCTGAGCCTGAAACCCCATACATACAGCATCAATAATTGAAGAGATAACATTGTGAACGTAGACACAATATGACTCAATTATAAGTATAAAATCACCTACGTTAACATATTATCATACCATTATATAGTATATACCATTATATAGTTCATACTCCCTATATGTGATGTTCTTCCCACATCAATTCCTATGATTGGCCCGCCCTCCCTAAGTAATATATATGTTACGGTACATGTGGGAATACGGTACATGTGGGAAAACTAGGGTTAGGGTTAGGTGCTAGGGTGCTACATGCCATTTAGCTGACGCTTTTATGCAACCCTGTCAGGACACTACCACGAACACCAGGAGGCCCATGGGAGACCTCTCTATGTCCCAATAAACTGACCTGGGGTGGGGGTGTGGTAGGTGGTGCTGAGTCTGGCTGTGGTCCTGCTGAGTCGTCGTTTGAGTTCTCATCTGTGTCGCTGCTCTCTGAGTCGCTCTCAGAGAGGCTGAATTCCTCTCGGTAGGACTGGTCGTCTGCAGAGGAAAACATCCGATTATTTATTATTTTATATCAGAAATAACAACCGGGCCCAGAGGAGAGGTTCATTGTCATGCAAGGAATGGAATGAGGAAGGTTACCTTTCCTCTTTCCATTCCATGGATGACAATGAGCCTGTCCTCCAATGTCTGTCTCCACTGGTGTTTTCCACAATGTGCATGGATAGTGAAACATAACTAAACAGGTGAAAGTAATCTCACAAGCATTGCTTGCATTGTCCTTTAAATTTAAATCAATTGCGCCGCGGACACTTAGGGCCGGTTTCACAGACAAGGCTTAAGCCTAGTCCTGGACTATATCACACTTTCAATGTAAAATCTCCATTGAAGATGCTTTTTAGTCCAGGATTAGGCTTAAGCCTTGTCTGTGAAACTGGCCCTAACAGTAGGATAAATCAAAGTGAAACCACGGGTGGAGTGCTGTTGCGTTGTATTTAGACATCTAAATACATCATTTACTATCAACAAGTACCATAGTCAGTGTGACAAGAATGAATAGAATAGAAGAATAAAATAATAGAACAGGCGAATTAGATGTGAAAACCGAGTAAACAGATTCCAAGCGAGAGCTCACCGTTTGTGCTGCTAGACGCCATGGGGAGATGTTAGGTTTCGTTTTCGTTTTCGTTGTAACTTTAGGTATTTCCAGTGACGATTCCAAAATCATCTGTTAATAAATAACAACTTGCAACTTGCATGCTGGGAACTTCAGTAAATAAACATTTAGGTTCAATCAATTCAATCAATTTGGGTTACTTTGACTGTACCCACAACATGGTATATGTATTAACAGGGCTCTCAAGTTTTGAACAGAGTTCAGAGTGAGATTTTGGCGGCGGCGGGGGGGGGGGCGGGGTCTGATCTGATAAATGACATCAATTTGTAAAAAAAAAAAATATATATAAAAAAAAAAAACACACACACACAGTCTCAGCGTCAAAGGATATGGTCTTCTCCCACGTCGACCAGTCTGTAGCCACTTCGAGATGTGATGATCAATTCAAATAATCTGTCCTCTTCTGTGTAGCGAGCATCTGAATCAATAGCTCCAGTCAGCCCGTGTCGTTGGAATCAGAACGTTGTTTGTTGTAGCGGGAATATCAAAATGTTACCCGGATACAGCAATGCTATTATTTTCTGATTGGCTGTTGTTCTGTAGCTATATTATTTTTTTTTTTATTAGCTGGTGCGTGGCCTTCTGAACTCTAGGGGAACCAGAGGGAACTCACTTGATTCTCTACCTGTTCTATTTTTTTTTTTTTAAATAGCGGCGCAACTTGGTGGGCGCCCCTGGTAATTTCTCTGTGTGAGAAATACAAGGTGTGGCGTGTGAACGGATTGAAATGCGTGTGTCTCACGCCCAATGCGTGAGACTTGAGAGCCCTGTTAGACTTAGATTTAGACTTATGAATGAATGAATGGTCATTATTGTCATTAATACAGTACAGGTACCATACAACTAAATTTAGGAGGGGGGGCTCCCCTGGTGCTTGGAAAAAAGACTAAAAACAAGAGGGCCAAGGGTAAAATAAAAAAGGGAAAAGGTAGAGTTTGTGTATGCATGGCTGGCAAATATGTCATTTTTAAATGAGTCATGAAACAATAATTTGTATTTGTACATTATCTAACTAAGCTAATTCAATTTGTCATCAATCAGTTACATTTGGGGAATAAAGTAACTTTAGGACTGAAGTTTCATAAAAATTGTGCCAGTGGTGTCTGAGATATCACGTGTGACATTCAACAATTTGACATTCAGATGCACTGTCCCCTCCCTGATTTCAACTAGGGGGACATTCTTTTTTAAAAAACATTTTATTTGATTATTTTATAATAATAATAATAATAATAATAATAATATATAAAAATAAAAATAAAAACTTTCTTTCATCTTCTATCACAACTACTGCCAATGGCCCCTGGCCTGAGCTAGATTACTCTTCCTGCTACAATTGGTGAATTGATGATTCACTTGCTTAGTCAAATGTATCATTGTAAGTCGCTTTGGAATAAGGCGTCTGCTAAATGCCAAAAATGTAAATGGGACAATGTTTACATTACGCATACATAATGGCACTATAGGAGCTTGTTTGGGCATGACTGACTGACCCTAACCCTTGAACAGAGTAAAGGATGTTGTATCATTATCAGCAATCAGTTGGTTGGGCATAAACAAACCCACCCACGCCCATGAAACAAAGGCAGAGGAGCGAGATCGACAGAGCTATTCAGATTGCATGACAGATCACACTTGTTGCAAATCAAAATTCTCTTTTATTCACAGTGAACACAGTATGAGCACAAAACATAGGCCCTACTGCAAATGGCCTACAGTATGCAGATTGCAGATACCATGGCTTTCAAAGAACATTTCAAAAACAGTAACAACATAAATGTGTTTTAAGATGATTTCACTATATACAAATTTTCTTCATCCTCAGGGGAACCAAAACAGTGGTTGAAGCAAAAGTAATGCTTTTGGGAAGCGACCCAAGACAATCAAGGTAGCAACCTGTCTTACAATATAAAAGAACATAACAAAAACATGGTTGAGGATTCAGCCTTCTCAGACTGCGCTGGGAGGTGGCGTTAAAAGGTCAGAGGTCATCTCTACGATGGTCCTCAGGGGGAGGCCCCTGAGGAAGCCCTGGTGCTTGGCCCTCAGCTCCAGGAGCGCATCTACGATCCTCTGCCTCCCTACCTCCGGGTGGCGCTCTGACAGCCGTGCCATCAGCGTGTCGAAGCTGCCCATGGTGGTGTCACAGCTGGTCGTCCGCTTCTCCAAGCTGCAGCGCAGGGGCTGAGAGACCACCTGGGCACAGGAACAGAGACGTAAGTCATACATGGAAATAACCTTGCCTTGTTATTTCAAGGCTAAATAAGGGTGTCTGTATCAAACAAATAATGAAACGCAGACAATTAATCAGTCCAGAAAGAACAATATCTAAACTATGGCAAAATGACAGAAGTCAATTCTATAGTGGAAAAAGGGTCCTCTCTTCACCTTTACTGGGCTGGTGTTAGAGCTGATTTTGGAGTCTTTGGGCCCAAGGGTGCCCCCTGGGGGTAGTGCTGCTCTGTGTCTGGTGGAGGGGCCCTGCTGGTGAGTTGCCTCCCCCTGACCATCACCCTGGCCCTGTTGGCCCTTAGTGCTGGGTCTGTGGATGTGCTCCACGTGCACTGTGAAGCCATGCATACTGCATCCATCTATCTCCTTCACCGCTGCTTCAGCATACTTTGGACCACTGACAGTCACTACAAGTCTGAGGGACATACAAGGTATCTTTAGCATAGTGCTCCAATGCCTCATTTGATTGAATGAACCTCTTGTAATATAATGACATTTGTATTGATGTATTGTTGCTGTTGTAAGAATATTAATGTTGTTACACAAATGTGGTCATGTGACACTTGTAGATTTCTAGACCTTACTAATCTGTGTCATCATTGTTTGTTTGTTACCTGAGTTTGTTGTTGAAATTCTCACTTCTGACACCTGATACTTTTCAAACCAAAGCATCACTTCACCCTGAGAACATACACAGGAAACCTTTACTTGACTATGCTGCCCCCTGGTGGTCAATACAATACAAATATTGTAAAAGTAGTCTGTGAGCCAGGACCCCAGATTTGGGCCACCTGGGGGGACAATGTCTCATATTGATTTTTAGCAAGGTATTAGTGTTATGTATTGAAGTGTTATTTTTAGCTATGTGGACCACCGTAGTTGGAATGATGAAAAGCTGTATAGGTAACGAGTGTTGCCCTGTCAAGAATGCGGAAGTGATACCATGCCTGTATACCTGCGGTTTGGTCAGTAAATCTAGGGACATATATCAAAGTGTTTCGCCGCCTCTGCCTCCATTCTTTATTGGGAATTATAGATGTTATTGGTTATATACATAACAATTAGGTTCTAGTACTAGCAAACAGTTCACTACCACCGGTGCAAGGCTATCACATTTTTTCTAGTACTAGGGGTGTATACCTTGCTAAAAATCACTATGAGACATTGTCCCTCCAGGTGGTACCGACCAACCCTACTGGCTCACGGACTAAAGCTAGTTTTGGTAATGGAGACATTACCTCGGTCACATGGTTGGGTAGGTCTGTGACACACAGGAAGGAGCGATGACCCTCCTTTAAGGTTCCTAAATTAATCAAATTCATTAATTCAATTCATTCAATTAAAAGACACAAAAACACCAAATACAAGTGTGAAATGGTGCATATTACACGAAACTATTTGAAACTCAAAACATCTTTGAATCTTTTGGGCTTCAGAGCTTTATCCCCATTCCAGTACTAACCTTCTTCTGTCTTCTCCACTACCATGGCCAGACTCTCAGTCTTCACAGCTGCTTCTGCAGGTCCCAGGTCCTCCTCAGCATCAAACCATGCCTCGCTGGAGTTGACGTCTTTCCCTCTTACTCCCCCTGCGAGTGGGTGAGTTACAAGTGTAGAGAATCTGAATTCTCAATTTCTCCAATTGATGAATAAATCAAATAAATAAATGGGAAGGCTGAGGTTTTACTGCCCCACTGTGTTTACCTGGCTTGTTCCCACAGTTGGTCCCATTCTGCTGGGGCTCACGGGTGACTGCCTTCACAGCTGTGCTGCCTTCTGCCTTGGGGAGGGTAATTGGACCTCTCCCACTTGGACCCTCCTGTTAGAATTGAGACTGAGATTATACTTGTATATGCGTTTTGTAAATATAAGAAACTATTATTATGACTGAGGTACTGACTATTGGTGTATGAATGAACAGAGGACTTTAGGCCTTGATTTGATGCCACCAACTGCAACCTCCTACGACAAATTCCTATGCAATATACTACCACTTGGAACCACTCCTCAGATTTCTACCTACCTAGATTTCAGCCTCCCCCCCCCCACACACACACACACCCCCACACTAAAATGTTATTTCAGAATTGATACCTGCGGGAGCTAGCTAACCTGTGCAGGGGTGTAGCGGGTGCCGGTGGTGATCCCCCGGGAGTCCACAGACAGAGGTTTGAGCTGGTCCAGGGGCACCCCTGAGAGGACCTTCCCCCTCATGTCTCTGTAGTCTCCCTCCAGGACCTGCAGCACATTCATCAGGGTCTCAGGTGGGCCCTCACTCCTACTGAGGGAATTACACACCTAGTAAATAATAAGACCAGCACTCTCAAATAGAAAAAATAATTATATGTTTCAATGCATAAATCAGTATTCTTCAGCTATTACCCACTCGACTTGTGGCAAAACAAGGACAAACAAACTAAAAACAATCCAACTAAAAACTACTTCTGAAATTCCCCCTAAACTGATAATTTATGATTAAAGGGGGGTCACACTTATGATGGATTATGATGAGGAGTCAGCAGGAAAAGGCAAGGGTATTATGATTCCATTTTATCTCCTGCGTTAGTGAGCCCGCCCTCCGATTTCTGCCTCCAGTGGCCCACTGACAAGGATTACCATTTCATGCATTACAATGAGCCCATCCTCCGTTTCCTACCACCACCAGCCTCCCCGGGTGCTTCCATCCTGTCCCTTACCCTTGGACGAGGCGGTCTCCCTCGGGGGATGTGTAGTAACGCATCCAGCAGTGATGCTGGCACATCCCATACTGCAGAGCCAGTAGACACAACTCTGCCCGCTGGGCACAGTCACAGCCCTGCTCCCCATCACAACCCCCACCTCGCCCACCGCCTGGAGAGCTGAAATAGGCACATTTAGAAACTCTTTATTTATTATTTATTTATACTGGGGAGATCTTACTGAAGTCTGTAAGACTTTTTAAGGAAATAAAAGCAGAGGGGGGAAATGTTGAGGATGAATGGAAAAAAGACAAAATATTAACAACAAAATTAACTCTAAAGCTGTAACAAGTTTATCCAAATATACAAAGTAATACTTAATCAAAAGTAATTGATTGCAGAGTGCAGGTGTTTTAGACCTAGGCTACACGACGACAAAACAAAGACGAAATGCAATTTCGATCTCTGGCCACACAAGCGTTTTCTCATTTTGGGCAAAAAAAATCTCTGGAACTGCGTATTCAGGTACACTGGGCATGCACACGTACTGGTAGACCCAGAAAATTATTGAAATATAATTGAGACAGTACTGTAAAATAATAGAAATTCAGCCAAATCAGGCTCTGTGTAGCCTAGGCCTTAATTTTGGTACCTTGCCAGTTTTTCTTTCAGCTCCTTCAGTTCCTCTTGGGCGAATGTCATGTTGATGAATTCCTTAAAAAATTTGTATAGTTCCGAAATTATTATTATTTTCCATGACTGCTCTAAACATGACTAAGAGAGAGAGAGAGAGGTACCTCAGTTAGGTAGTCCAGGTCTGCCATTTGGACCTCTGTGTTGACTTCCTTCTCTGCAGTAGAAGGGCCCTGGGTCTGGGTGTGATGGCACCTTCTGAGGGTCTGCTCTGTACCAACACAGATATTATGTTTGGCCACTGGGGGCAGTGTGTCAGTGGAGCCGTCTGCTGTGCTCCAACCTCTGACGTCTGTGGCCTTGGCGGGTGAGAGACTGAACGTCAAGTCCCTGCGGGCCCCTGCTGTCTCAACCCCAAGCCCCTCCTGACCACTCTGGGTGAGTGGAGTGTGCTGAGCCCCACCAGGGCCTGTGGACAGGGTGGTGTTGTTCCGTTGTGTCTGGTCCAGCCTGGAGCTGTTGAAGCTGCAGTACTCTGGAAGGGTTTCCTGCTCCAACTCAGGGGAGTCTGAAGTCTCCTCATGCATAGACACAGACATGCCCTGGTCCTGGATGGAAGGCTGGTGCTGGTTAGCCTCCACTCCACTCTGGCAGTGCTTCTCCAGCTCCACGTCTAGAGAGAAGCTGGCCTGGGCGGAGGGCTCCTTGCATACGGCCGCCACATCGTTGCCATCCTGCCACGTCCCTTCCCACGGCTGGGAGAGCAGCTTGTCCGTGCCGCTATTCACCTCCTGCTGGTCTGGAGGCACCTGTGCGATGTGGACACTGGTGTCACAGGCTGACTGGAAGCTGCCGTCCTGCAGGTCAACCAGGCCATCTACAGGGGGGTCCATAGAGAACTGGCCACCCTCAGGCTGCTCCAGCACCTCCTGCTGGTGTACTCCTGTTGTCTGTTGGCGCATGCAGTACGCTCTAGCCATTTCTGTACAGCATTTAGGAAAACAAAAAGTATTTATTATAAGTTAAATAAATATACGTTTATTAAGAGTCTTGTTTTATCATACATTTAAAAGACTCAGAGTAAAATGTTGTGTATCGCAAAACGTCTAAATGTTTTATTTTTTTTAAGATTGTTGAGCCGCGACCAAGTTGTCAATCAGAGCCATAACTCACGTTTCACAAAAACAAATTGTCCGTCTACTTCAAGCGCAGGATGCCGTTGCAGAAATCGGAAGAGTCCTCCTTCCTCTGTGGAACAGAAAGTTGAACAACTAATCTTCAGCAAAATTGTCACTGAGAAAATACAAGCATTACTAATAGCTATGTATTAGTGCCCCCCATCAGACTCAACATTGCCCTTGTATCAGTGATGCTGCAATTCCAACCATCATTATGTTTGTATCCCTGCTTACTCAATTTCATGTGTTTTTATATAGTTTGTAATATGTGCAACGCCTTTTATACAGCTGCAAACCAAACTGCTGACTGGGACAATAACTGCAAGAAAACGTCCGGTTGCTGCCACCTTGCTGCCTCTCTTGGACTACGGTGATGAATGAAACTACGGTACATGAATGCCTCTGCTACCTCTCTTCAACATCTGGATGCAGTTTACCATGGCGCGTTAAGGTTTATAACAGGCTGTAAACCCCTTATGCATCACTGTGTGCTATACTCTCTGGTTAACTGGTCATCTCTCTATCCGCCGAACCCTTCACTGGTATATTTTCATTTACAAATCCATCCTTGGTCTGCTCCCCTCCTACCTTTCTAACCACCTGTCACGCAAGCAATCCGTCTACGGCCTTCGCACACAGGACATCATCACATACTCCATCCCCTTGGTCCGGACCATGAAAGGCAAAAGGGCGTTCTCATTTGCAGCCCCTTCCTCTTGGAATTCTTTACAGCAGAGTCTGAAACTGTCTCATCTGATCCCTCTTTCCAGTTTCAAACTCTTGCTGAGAGACATACAGTGCGAGTCCATGATTTGTTCTTGCAACTGACTTTGACCCTCCCTTTTGCCCATTGCTGACCCCTCCCCGTCCCTAGCTCTATAGCTGTCTAGTTTTAGGTTTTTAGTTTTAGTTTAGTTTTAGATTATCTTAGATTGTTTTAGACTAGTTTTAGTTTTAGACTATGTAGTTTTAGACTCTGTAGGCCAGGTTTTGTATTGTATTTGTTTGTGGTGGATATTTGTTTGTGGTGGAACAGGTCACACTTGAAAATGAGCCCTTGGGGCTCAATGTGTTTTTTACCTGTATAAAATAAAGATTAAAAAAAAAATCTGAATCTGAATAAATAGAAAGGATGTGTTTCAAGTTCAGTGTTACACAGTAGAAGTAAACATCACTAAGATAGATGAACATGACTTCAGACGTTGAAATGGGGGCGCATGAAAATAAAATAAAAACCGCAATTCTACTTAATGGACAGCTATTCACTTGGCATGGTGCATGACAATGTTCCTTGACTAGGCTTGTGTAGTAGGGGGAGGCCCTGTTAGTTGAGAACTAGGCTTTAATCATGTTCCTGGTATTTCCCCCACTACCCATGTCAGAAATGTATTGTTACTGTAGCCGTTACTGGGTTGGGAACACAACACACCTCCCCATTGTCCATCACAGAGAGCAGTGGAGGTATAAATCCGAGGACAGGCTCACTGTATGTAACGCATGGCATTAAGTGAGGAAAGGTATCAAACACCTAATAGGACCTGTCATTGTCCTGGCTAACTAGGGAACCAGGTTCGCTACACTATGAATAAACCTGCCTAAAACCTGGACACGTTGCCAGGAGTTATGTCTTTTTATATTATATATATATTTATATTCAGGAGTTATGTCTTTATTAACGTGACTCAGAAAACTGTTAACAATGACGCACCTTCAATTCTCTCCTCTATCACCGTAGTTGCTGCTTCTCCTGTTGGGCTCCAACGTGCTCCTCTGATCTCACTCCAGTCGGCAGTTACAAGTGAAAACTAAGACAAAAACTATAATCAAAAACGGTGGCAAAGTTCATTATATTCTCCCGACAGTATGCTAAATTAAAGTTAGTATTAGCTAGCTTAACGCTAGTAGGTTACTGAGTTCACGCTAGCAATCGACCAGTTCCACAAAAACACGTTTTGATATGGGATTTAAAGATCATATATTTTCATACAAATGCAATTCTGTTCAGACTTGATGGTAATACTTATGCTAATATCACCCTGAAACTACATTTTATCGACTAAGAAACTTACCGCGGCAGGAGGATAAAATGGCGAAGGGCGAACGCAGATTGACTATCGAGGCCGCTTCTTCACCGGGATTGAAGGTGTGGTTAGGGTGGGGTCAATTTAACACTCAGAGTGTGGCCATTGGTCAATTTAACACTCAGAGTGTGGCCATTGGTCAATTTAACACTCAGGGTGTGGCCATTGGTCAATTTAACACTCACTCTTGAAGTGTTAGTTTAGATAATTTCAGTGTTAAAATAACACTGACCTCTGTTAATTTACACTAACACTGGACAATTAACACCGGCAGTTTTGCTGTGTAGACATTCATCCCAACATGTTTCAGCATGTTTATTTTATCTCTGCAGAAGTTAGTAATGTACAGTTGTAAAACTATGACACTATCCATGTTCAGAAAGTAGCTAGAAAGTATTGAACAACTAAACTGGAAAAGCCAGTTTATTCTTTAAACCATTACTGTTTCAATAGCCACTATCGCCTCTACATTATAAAAAGCTGTGTCACAAACAATCAAGAATGTTTCAGGGCAGCGGATGACACTTCATCTTCTCATTGTCACTAACACACATCTTTACAGCTAGTCTCATCAGACTAGTCTGGAGTTTAAAGGGAAGCCTTGATCGTCATGATTACAAAGATGCCACTTGAAATGCATGAAATCCACATTTATTCGTGTCCTACACACACGTTCGTCCAGTATTTGACTGACTGTCAGTCACGAATGGTCCCAGTATTGTAGCTTCAAGTTGGTTGTTATTGTGCTTGCTGCAGCAAACCCTAACCCTCAATGCCTAAACGATGATATTTCATGTGAGCCATTCTAGATCCTATATATTATTTTGGCATACATTGATATAAATATACTTAGTTTCTAACACAGATGTTTAATTACTCAAACATGTGTTTTTCTCAATTTCAATTGTTGTGTGTAATGGATCCTCTGTAGTGTTTGCATTGAGTTGTGATACAGTACAGTAGTGTACATGTTACGGTACATGTGGGAATACATGTACCGTGTATGTGGTATAGTTCCATAAATAAATAAATAAACATCACACCCTGAACATTGTTTTCAGTGAGTATTGTTGTGTGTAATGGATCCTCTGTAGTGTTTGCATTGAGTTGTGATACAGTACAGTAGTGTACATGTTATGGTACATGTGGGAATACGGTACATGTGGGAAAACTAGGGTTAGGGTTCGGTGCTAGGGTGCTAGGGTTAAGGTTAGGGTTAGGATTAGGGGTAGGGTTAAGGTTAGGGTTAGACATGCCAGCATGTACCAAGTCACCCTAGCACCTAACCCTAACCCTAGTTTTCCCACATGTACCGTATTCCCACATGTACCGTAACATACGTATTTTCTGTAGATTTACATATTGTTCATATGAAACACACAAATCTATGAATGCCCAATACTCTACAGTGATATATTCTGAGAACAGATACTGTAAGGTTTCTAAAAATGTGCTTTGGCAGTTGTGAAAAAAAGAACATTCTGACACACTGAACATTGTGTTTTCAGTAGTTTTGTTGTAGTCTGTAATGATGCATATAGTGTTTACATTTTTGCAGGCTTTGAGCAGCTGTTTTGGTGTGAAAGTTTGAGTTTTGAAGAGAGAAGGTGTGGTTTTGCTTATGTAGCTCTAGAAAAGTGTGTTGTGTTTAGAGTTTTGGGAAAATGGAGGGAAGTTTTGTGAAATGTGTTTTAGCAATTGAGAAAAACTGTAATATGTTTTTTGAGGGACCCCCAATTGTTGTATTTGTTATTATTATTATTATTAATTACAATTTACAATACAAATACAACAATTGGGGGGGCCCAAAAATTTACCCGGAAACCCTGGTATGTCCTGTATAACATGATAGCCATCTATGAGCAATGCACTGTATATAAGATGATGACCAAGGGTCTTTCTGCTGCTGACCAAGGGGCTGAGTCCAGTTGATGGGGCCCAAGTTTCTTTTAGACTCTGTAGGCTACTGTATTTGTTTATTAAGACTTACATAAATATGATATATTGTCTGAATTTGTCTTGTTTTATCAAATGTTCCAATTATTTTCATTTCTTGTGCTGGTTTATTGTGAACAACATGTAAAATTGCAGGAAACTAGCACAAATAATTGTGTGGGAGAGAGGGGACGCCGCTACCAAAACGTGCACAGTTTTGGGTCGCTCCACCACCAAAAAATCTCACTCCAAACTTTTGGTGAAACTTGGCAGCCCTGTTGACAGGTGCTTGAATGTGATGATTCAGAAGGTGTGGGAACCCTGTAAGTATCTGTTCTCCTCTACTCTGCTCATCTCATGGGTCTGACATTTGACGACATTTGACCTCTGTTTTCAGAACAGGAAAGACACACATCCTCCCACACACACTTTAATTACTAGTTATTGACCTCCATGTCCCTCTAAAGAAAGTAATTGATTATCATTATGGCCCCAAACTCAGCTTCTGAAAAAAAATCTTTATTTTTGTCTTTATCGTAATTACTTTAAGACATTATAATTGATTGGGAAATCCAGTTAGAATCATTATACACATTATATTATTATTATTATTATTATTATTATTATTATGATTCCTACTACGTATTAGTATTGTTGGTTTACTTATTCTTTTCCTGGCTTTGGTCAAATAGCTCAAAAAGTCCCTGACCAAAAATGCTATGAATGTGCATGCCACAACTATGCCACATATTGCAGGGGATTTTGGCAATTGTTTGGGGCCGCTACCCACACGTTTAGCTGTGTTGCTCATTCCACGAATGCATGATCCTTACAAGTTGTGTCTCGTTGTAAAGGTGACTAATCAGGCTTTCCATCGATATAAAATACAATACCAATTGGTATTATTAAAGGGGAGGAAGAACCGACTGAAATGACGTTTCCAAACTTTTTTTGAGGAGTTTATATCTTGTCATGACTGAAATCAACGTGATAATGACGTTAGTCTGCTGCGTGGCACCACGTGATATCTGATTGACACCTGCACGTGATGTCTGATTGAAGAGGTACGTGTCTACAGCAGTGCAATGTAAACTTATAACATACCTATCGTAACTTTAATTTGAGTGCACATGAGAAGTTGTACATGCATTTAAGGATGAGTGCACATAAATTCTGTCATGTTGTATCGAAAACATTGGTGTTTTGAGCGTTTTAGAGACTTTAATTTAGCTAACCTCGTGGTTCATTTTTCTGTATGCTAGCGCTCATCACTGTTCTCCGTGTCAGTTAGCTGAAATGTTTCACGCTTCTGTATTTAACCTCTCTTTGGAAGGTAAATAATAATAATAATAATAATAATAATAATAATAGTGTGGTGGACCAGAGTTTCTATTGGGGGATGAACAATGAACCCTGATTACAAAAGGATGAACCTGACGAGATGCACCTGGCCACGCCGACTCTGGCTGGGGACTCTGAGCATAAATAGACAGAGCCGGGAGTTGAGGTGGTGGAGGGGAGCGGCCGGAGGTCCGTTGACAGACATGATCAACACAAGACGTAGCTTTTCAAAACGTTTACCTGTGCACTATCTTTGGGGGGCGGGAGCCGATCGCGTCCCATTAGGGGTCGCCGTCGCCGAAGATAGGTAGCGAGGTGGAGGAACGAGTCACTAATAGATTTGTCCCAGCAGCTTGCTGGGTGAAGTTAGGGACGGGAAATTAATCGTGCAGGCCGCTCTCTTACATTGGCTGCTGGAGTCTCCTGCTGCAGACGGAGCGCTCCAGACAGGCACCACGCAATCAAACGGTTCCCCCGATACTAATCCCAACCCACGGCGGTGTCTCCGCGCATCGCTTCGGCGAGTTAAGTATTTTAAATCCGCTAAATAATCCATTGAATGTATATGTTTCCGTGTTTAGATCCTATACATTGTATCTGTATTATATCTTTTGTATTTTATATAGTGTCATAACAATTGTGTAGGCCTACTCCGTTGGCATAGCAGTGGTGGACTTGGGTAGGCTTTAGGTTAGAGCATTCTGCGCGCAACGCCAGCCCACACTGGTAGGCTATTGGGGGTCTTGTCTTTTTGTGTGGGCAGCGTGAGCCGTATCACTTAATTTGAAGGAACAGTGGCAGTGTTCCCCTTTTGTTTTGCTTTGCTGTGTCATATAGTTGTATGTAATGAACAGTAGTAGTGTTCTCCTTTTTGTTTGCTGTGCTGTGTTTAAGGCTGGTGTGGCAGGCCGTTGTTTGAGTGTTGTGATCACTATACTCATCTATTTCTCTTATTAAACAACATACCCTTTTTTGGCTCCAGGTAGGCGGGGCTAGTTGCGGGTGAGTTTGCCCGAACCATATGCCCTGTCCCAAACAGCTATGTCACATTAATTTTATATATACAGTATTGTTAAATAAAGAACGCTGTATTTTCTATTACCAAACCCTGGTGTGCTTCCTGAATTCTCATCCATGTGACATGTTTCCCGGACCAACCCGGTAAAAAAAGGTGGTGGCAGCGCTATCTCTAGAACCCCCACAAATTGCCTTTCATACCCCATACTTGGGTTTATTTCAATAATAATAATGATAGTGATCTAATTCTAAATGAACAACCTGTATATGAATAGAGAGCTTAGTAAGTATTCTACAAGCTGTAACTGTCGTACAATGTTGATACAGATGCGCCATAGCAGCTAATTAGCTCGCTAGCTGAAGTCAGTTGAATTGCTAGCTATAGGCTACTAGCTCAAGTGTGAGAACAGCGACTTAGAAACCACTGCCAAAATACATCTTTAGTCTTTAGTTGATGTTATCTACTTCTCTCTCGTGAATAATCGACTTCGATAACTGCATTGCATCCATAGAAGACACTAGTATTGGCCTGCAAAATTAATAGATAACTTTCTTTTCCAACATGAACTTGCTCCTTTGCAGATTAAGATTTGAAAAAAAGGACTGACTTAATATACCTTTAAAACCTTTTAATATACCGCCTTTAAACTGGGCGTGAGTAGCTACTAGCTAGCAGCCTAAGAAACGTGGGTTTCATTTTTTAGCACTAACATTTTCGAAATGTTGTTAGGTTTGTACTTAAGTATCTGTTCGTGAGCTTAGAATGATGAGGTTCTATCTCCGTTTAGAATGATAAGGTTCTATCTCCGTTTAGAATGATAAGGTTCTATCTCCGTTTAGAATGATAAGGTTCTATCTCCGTTTAGAATGATAAGGTTCTATCTCCGTTTAGAATGATAAGGTTCTATCTCCGTTTAGAATGATACGGTTCTATCTCCGTTTAGAATGATAAGGTTCTATCTCCGTTTAGGATGATAAGGTTCTATCTCCGTTTAGAATGATAAGGTTCTATCTCCGTTTAGAATGATAAGGTTCTATCTCCGTTTAGAATTATAAGGTTCTATCTCCGTTTAGGGCAGTTCAGAGATGCTGAGCGTCAAAGTTTTTACATTCCATTATGTTTTGTGAGATGGAACCTTTGTATTTTATGAATTACTAACTCAAAAATGTCAACATTTAAAAAAATAACACCACACAAGCATTAATAAACACCTAATGGATCAGATTATGTAAAAAACTAAATTTTGACAAAATGGAGATAGAACCTTATAATTCGAACTTCACGATTTTCGAAATGTTGTTAGGTTTGTACATAAGTATCTGTTCTCCTCTACTCTGCTCATCTCACTCTGACAGTTGACGGCAGGATGACCCAAGACCAGCTACTCTGGGGCCTGAAGAAGGATGTGCGCTCCCTGCTCAACTCATCCAAGCTAGGCCTGTCCTCGGACCACCTGCGACGGGACTACCTCTGCATCGTGGGCCATCCGTTGCCTCTGAGGTCCCTCGGCTTCCACAGCGTGATGGACATGATCAAGGAGATGCCTGACGTGGTGAAGATGGACTTTTTGGAAGATGGCAGCTTGGTGTTGAAAGGTAAAGCCCAGTCTAGTACTAGCCTATGACCTGCACAGAGTCGGCTGTGGCGCAGGAGGTAGAGTCGCCGTCTAATGATCACAAGGTTGGCAGATCGGCTGTTCGAGCCCCGGCTGGCCACATGTCGAAGTGTCCTTGGGCAAGACACTGAACCCCAAAATTGCTCCCAGTGAGTGGGCCGGCGCCTTGCATGGCAGCTTGCCGCCATTGGTGTGTGAATGCGTGTGTGAATGTGTGAATGAGAGGCCGTTGTAAAGCGATTTGGAGCAGCAAAAAAGTTGCTATAAGTGCAGTCCATTTACCATTACCATTTTAGTACTATGACCTGCACAGAGTAAAATTACACACGTATGCACGAAAAAACGACTTTATTCCAACCCAACTCTTTGCCTCGCTTTTTCTTCCCCTCCCTCCCTCCCTCCCTCCCCCCTCCCTCCCTCCCTCCTCCATCCCTCCCTCCCATCCGTTGGTCCCTCTGCAGCGGTTATGGACGAAAGCACCCGACGCATAGGGGAGATGGTGGCCCGGCAGCGCGACCCTAAGACCAACAAACCACACAGGGGCGGTGGCGGTATGGGCTTCTTGTTTAGAATGATACGGTTCTATCTCCGTTTAGAATGATAAGGTTCTATCTCCGTTTAGAATGATAAGGTTCTATCTCCGTTTAGAATTATAAGGTTCTATCTCCGTTTAGAATTATAAGGTTCTATCTCCGTTTAGGGCAGTTCAGAGATACTGAGCGTCAAAGTTTTTACATTCCATTATGTTTTGTGAGATGGAACCTTTGTATTTTATGAATTACTAACTCAAAAATGTCAACATTTAAACAAATAACACCACACAAGCATTAATAAACACCTAATGGATCAGATTATGTAAATTTTTTTTTTTTGACAAAATGGAGATAGAACCCTATAATTCGAACGTCACGATTTTCGAAATGTTGTTAGGTTTGTACATAAGTATCTGTTCTCCTCTACTCTGCTCATCTCATGGGTCTGACAGTTGACGGCAGGATGACCCAAGACCAGCTACTCTGGGGCCTGAAGAAGGATGTGCGCTCCCTGCTCAACTCATCCAAGCTAGGCCTGTCCCCGGACCACCTGCGACGGGACTACCTCTGCATCGTGGGCCATCCGTTGCCTCTGAGGTCCCTCGGCTTCCACAGCGTGATGGACATGATCAAGGAGATGCCTGACGTGGTGAAGATGGACTTTTTGGAAGATGGCAGCTTGGTGTTGAAAGGTAAAGCCCAGTCTAGTACTAGCCTATGACCTGCACAGAGTCGGCTGTGGCGCAGGAGGTAGAGTCGCCGTCTAATGATCACAAGGTTGGCAGATCGGCTGTTCGAGCCCCGGCTGGCCACATGTCGAAGTGTCCTTGGGCAAGACACTGAACCCCAAAATTGCTCCCAGTGAGCGGGCCGGCGCCTTGCATGGCAGCTTGCCGCCATGGTGTGTGAATGTGTGTGTGAATGTGTGAATGAGAGGCCGTTGTAAAGCGCTTTGGAGCAGCAAAAAAGTCGCTATAAGTGCAGAAAATCGTGAAGTTCGAATTATAAGGTTCTATCTCCATTTTGTCAAAATTTAGTTTTTTACATAATCTGATCCATTAGGTGTTTATTAATGCTTGTGTGGTGTTATTTTTTTAAATGTTGACATTTTTGAGTTAGTAATTCATAAAATACAAAGGTTCCATCTCACAAAACATAATGGAATGTAAAAACTTTGACGCTCAGCATCTCTGAACTGCCCTAAACGGAGATAGAACCTTATAATTCTAAACGGAGATAGAACCTTATCATTCTAAACGGCGATAGAACCTTATCATTCTAAACGGAGATAGAACCTTATCATCCTAAACGGAGATAGAACCTTATCATTCTAAACGGAGATAGAACCGTATCATTCTAAACGGAGATAGAACCTTATCATTCTAAACGGAGATAGAACCTTATCATTCTAAACGGAGATAGAACCTTATCATTCTAAACGGAGATAGAACCTTATCATTCTAAACGGAGATAGAACCTTATCATTCTAAACGGAGATAGAACCTCATCATTCTAAGCTCACGAACAGATACTTAAGTACAAACCTAACAACATTTCGAAAATGTTAGTGCTAAAAAATGAAACCCACGTTTCTTAGGCTGCTAGCTAGTAGCTACTCACGCCCAGTTTAAAGGCGGTATATTAAAAGGTTTTAAAGGTATATTAAGTCAGTCCTTTTTTTCAAATCTTAATCTGCAAAGGAGCAAGTTCATGTTGGAAAAGAAAGTTATCTATTAATTTTGCAGGCCAATACTAGTGTCTTCTATGGATGCAATGCAGTTATCGAAGTCGATTATTCACGAGAGAGAAGTAGATAACATCAACTAAAGACTAAAGATGTATTTTGGCAGTGGTTTCTAAGTCGCTGTTCTCACACTTGAGCTAGTAGCCTATAGCTAGCAATTCAACTGACTTCAGCTAGCGAGCTAATTAGCTGCTATGGCGCATCTGTATCAACATTGTACGACAGTTACAGCTTGTAGAATACTTACTAAGCTCTCTATTCATATACAGGTTGTTCATTTAGAATTAGATCACTATCATTATTATTATTGAAATAAACCCAAGTATGGGGTATGAAAGGCAATTTGTGGGGGTTCTAGAGATAGCGCTGCCACCACCTTTTTTTACCGGGTTGGTCCGGGAAACATGTCACATGGATGAGAATTCAGGAAGCACACCAGGGTTTGGTAATAGAAAATACAGCGTTCTTTATTTAACAATACTGTATATTAGTGCTGTCCCAAACGACTATTTTTCTAACGATTAATCTAGCGATTATTTTATCGGTTATTCGATTAGTCTAACGACTAATTTATCGATAAGTCTAACGATAATTTATACACGTATGCACGAAAAAACGACTTTATTCCAACCCAACTCTTTGCCTCGCTTTTTCTTCCCCTCCCTCCCTCCCCTCCCTCCCTCCCATCCCTTGGTCCCTCTGCAGCGGTTATGGACGAAAGCACCCGACGCATAGGGGAGATGGTGGCCCGGCAGCGCGACCCTAAGACCAACAAACCACACAGGGGCGGTGGCGGTATGGGCTTCTTCTCCCCGCACTACAGGAAACAACAGTTCCCCGCCGGCCCCCTCCCCCGGCGGGGCCACGCCCCCCCGGCCCTGCCCGCTCAGCTGCGCTCACAGCTGCGGCAGCTGCTCGCCCAGGGAGCTGAAGGCCAGCTTCGCCCGCCGCTTCGGCCACCCGCTGCGCGTCGCCAACCTCGGCTTCTACTCCGTCGCGGAGATGCTGGCGGCCGCGGCGGACCTGGTGGCGGTCAAGCAGAGCCGGACGGGCTCCCTGCTAACCCTGAAGGTGGCGCCACCTGCGGTGGGGCTGACGGCGTCGCAGGGTGGGGCGCTGATGGCATCGCGTTGGGGGACGGCGGTGAGGACGGGGCAGAAAAAGCCACCTCGACCACAGCTGACCCCCTCGACGGACACATGTGCGAGGCCAGCGGTAGACACAGGTGGGTTGGTACTACAGTGTAGACAGATCGTGACGTTAGAATTATGAGGTTCTATCTCCATTTTTGTCAAAATTTAGTTTTTTACATAATCTGATCCATTAGGTGTTTATTAATGCCTGTGTGGTGTTATTTTTTAAATGTTGACATTTTTGAGTTAGTAATTCATAAAATACAAAGGTTCCATCTCACAAAACATAATGGAATGTAAAAACTTTGACGCTCAATATCTCTGAACTGCCCTAAACGGAGATAGAACCGTATAATTCTAAGCTCACGATCTGACTCGGGTCTAAGGAGTCAAGAGTCACTTTATTGTCCCATCACTGGGAAATTTGTATTGGGCTTACACCCCACAGCAGCCAACAAAGAGCAACAGACAATACAGAATATTAGCACACAAACAGAAGTCGGACCTGATTAAAACAAGAGTGGAAATAACATGATAAGCAAGATAAGTTACATTCATCTGGTGCAGTTTAAAAGTTTAACAGAAACGGGAATAAAATAAAATTTTAATCTATTTAATCTAGCGCGGGGGACTGAACCTCCTCCCAGAGGGCAGCAGTTCATACTCTGCATGTAGGACATGGGAGGGATTCATGAGAATTCTATTAGCCTGTCTGAGAGTAGCCTGTTCAAAAATAGACTGCAGGGATGAGTGGTCTTTCACCCCTATGATCTTCCATGCAGTCTGTATCAGTTGGACCAGTTTGGACCTTAGTTTTACAGATAGGTTGCCAAACCAAGATGTAATGCCGTATCTGATGAGACTCTCTAAGACAGACTGGTAGAAAAGTAGCATACATTTTGGGTCAACACCATGAACTCTAAGGCGGCGTAGGAAGTGTAGTCGTTGTTGTAATCTGCTACAAAGGCTGTCTACATGAGTGCTCCAGGTGAGTGAGTTATCAATGAAAACCCCAAGATATTTGTAAGAGGCGACCTGAGAGATGGATTGTTTGTGGGTGATCACAGGCCTGTGGTCCCCAACACCTCTGGGGTCGAACACCATCTCCTCAGTTTTCTTAACATTTAAAACCAGGCAGTTAACATCACACCATTTAACAAACCTCTGGATTTCAGAATAATAGTCATTTAGGTCACTGTCCTTTTTGATTAAAGCAAGGATGGCAGTGTCATCCGAAAATGGTATGATGCGTTTGCTAGGGTAGGTGCTTCTGCACTCGTTTGTGTATAAAGTAAAGAGCACAGGGGAACTGACTACTAGGGCTGCAACCATTAGTCGACATAATCGACGACGCCGATTATAAAAACTCGTCGACGTGGAATGTTAGTGTCGACTAATCGTATATTAAAAAATAAAACGTTTTTTTTTTTTTTTTTTTTTTAAACGGGAGCCATGCAAGAATCAGCTGGGTAAGTTTTAGCTACCGTTGTTAGCCAACTGGCTATCGTTATATTGTTAGGGTCGTAATGTTTATGTTAGCTTTACTGTTACATGTTGGAAAACAACGTCTCATGGACAGGGCTGTACATGCTATGAGCGTTTGTGCTATTAATTTATTTGCCCTGTGGCACGCGTGTGACAGACAGAGGCGCTTGTATGTAACGTTACGTAGCAGGGGTTTTCCATGTTGAAGCCAGGAGAACGCGAGATGAAATGAAGTGAGGGGTGGTCGCTATTAAAATACCAGGTCGTCATGGTGGATGATCATGAATGATGCTTGATAAGTGAATGCTATTTCAATTATGTTGAGTCCACCAGCGAGCTGTCTGTAAGATAAACAGCGCCAAGCGTAGCCTACTAACGTGAGCTGTCTGTAGTCTAGCCAGCAATGCTAGCTAGCCAATCAACTAGCTCTGTGAGCAGCTGTAGCTTGGCGTAACGTTAGGTTAGAATAGATAGCTAGTTAAGCCGGATTTATGCTTCTGCGTCGCCATTTACGCGCAGGGAAAAGCCACACGACTAATCGGAAAAATAATCGACAGATTAGTCGACTACCAAAATAATCGTTAGTTGCAGCCCTACTGACTACACCCTGTGGAGCACCAGTGCTTATGGTTCTGGGTTCCGAAAGAGTGCCATTAACACTGACCCGCTGTGTGCGGTTAGTTAAAAAGGAGTGATACCATTTTATAATGAGGGGGGGGACATTAAGCCCATTTAACTTCTCAATTAAAAGGTGCGGCTGTATCGTGTTAAAAGCAGAACTGAAATCAACAAATAGGAGTCGGACATAGTAGGTAGGGTCCTCTAAGTGCTTAGATATTAAGTGCACCATGGCTGAGGTTGCATCATCTGTGCCTGTATTACATCTATACGCAAACTGAAAAGGATCCAGAGAGCAACTGACTGCATTTTTCACTTTACATATAATGAATTTTTCAAAACATTTCATTACAACAGATGTCAAAGCGACTGGTCGCAGGTCATTATTTTCCTTGCAGCTAGCCTTCTTAGGAACAGGAATAATGATAGCGTCTTTCCAGATGGACGGAACAGTGTGAGAGTCCAGAGACTTCTGGAAGATAGGACACCAGGCCTCAGCCAGCTCCTCACTGCAGGACTTTAGCATGAGCCCAGAGATGCCATCCGGTCCAGAGGACTTTCTAGGGCGGGTGTTAGCGAACAGTCTCTGTACCTCGCGCTGCTCAATGGTGATACTTGCTTCCAACTCAGGCAGCGCCTGAAGAGCCACTGTTTGCTCCATCGAGAAGTCGGCAGTCTCAAACCTGGCATAAAAATGGTTAAGTTCATTGGCTTTTTCACCCTTGTTTAGGACACTAAGGCACCTTTTAGCTGGGGCCATGTTAGTCATATATTTCATGGAGTCCCAAAGTTTTTTAGTGTTCATAGAAGAGCAGTGGGATTCAAATGTCTCTTTCTGTTTCCTCTTGGCCCCCCTTAATTTGTGATTCAGTTCTTTTTGGATGTTCCTCATGGCCAAAAGATCCTTATTCCTGAATGCAATTCTTTTCTGAACTATGCACTTTTTGATTTCCTTCGTGATATGGGATTTGTTGTTAGGGTACACAGTTATAGATTTCAGGTGTAACACGTTATCTCTGCAAAACTTTATATAATCTGTAATAGTGTCAGTAGCCTCTTCAAGGTCCAGACCGTGAAAGAGGTCCCAGTCGGTACAGGAAAAGCAGCCTTTTAGGGTTTCAATGCCATCATCATTCCAGACATGAACTGTTTTAACTTGGGGTTTGCTACTTTTAAGCAGAGATTTATACGTGGGAATTAGCTGGACAACATTGTGGTCGGAGTTACCTAACGGGGGTTTAGCCCTGGCAGTGTAGGCGTCCTTAACATTGCCATAGCATTTATCAAGGATTCGTTCACCTCGCGTGTTACACTTAACATACTGCGTGAATCCAGGCAGCACAGACTCAAGCTTACAGTGATTAAAGTCGCCGGCAATAAAACAAGGTGCTTCAGGAGTGCGTTTCAATTGTCTGTGCACACAGTCTGCTATCGCGCTGGCTGCTCTAGCAGCATTACCACTCGGTGGAATGTAAACTGTACATAGTACAATATTCCCGAATTCTCGAGGAAGATAAAAGGGCCTGAGGCTTAAACATACCAGCTCAATGTCAGGGTTGCAGACAGACTCTCTTGTAGTGAATTGGGAGCACCACTTCTGGTTGATGAAGACGCAGATACCTCCTCCTATACGCTTCCCGGGAGTTCCGATCGGAGCGCACGAGAGAGAAGCCCTCAAGGTCCACAAGCGAGTCCGGTACGTCTTTCTGTAGCCAGGTCTCGGTGAAAACGAGCAGACACGAGTCCCGGTACTCGTGTTGGGCTCTGGTGTTGCATCGGAGTTCGTCAACTTTGTTCTTCAATGAACGGGCGTTGCAGAGGACCATAGAAGGCAGAGGTGGCCTGTCCGCTCTTCTTCGCATTCGCTGTCTCACCCCTCCGCGTCTCCCCCCTCCGCGTCTCCCCCTCCTCCTCAGTCTGCGGCCGTGGTGGTCCGGAGGCCGAGCCCACAGCTCCCTCGGTAGCTGGGGAGCAGGTGTGTCGGTGGAGCGCAGCAGCAGTAGTAGATCACGGGGATAGCGGAGGAACGCCGGCGTGGATTCCCGACACGACGGCATGGAGCGACATTGTTTAATAAGCTCCCAGACGATAAAAATAATGAACAGTAGTCTTGCTAAAACCATCATCTTGTTACCACACAGGTATGAATACAGGCTCACACAGCGTTAAACTGCTAAGGAGACAGGTAACTGGTCGTACTTGCCCTTCTGTTCAAGGTCAGTCCATAGCTTCTATCTCCCCTGGGGCAGCTGGACCAAATACATTGAGACAATTGAGGCTGAAACCAAAACGCATTTCACAAGAATAGATGTTTGATTTCTGTACGTCTGTGATCACCTGTCTGTACATCTTCTTTGGTGATTGTAAATGTTCAAGGACCCTCCCCCATTCAATCCACAAAGTCTCTTTGTGGTGACAATAAAAACGTGTGTGTGTGTACGTGTGTGTACGTACGTGTGTGTACGCACATTCATGTGTGTGTGTGTGTGTGTGTGTGTGTGTGTACATGCACATTCATGTGTCTGTGTGTATGGACACGCACGTGTGTGTGTGTGTGTGTGTGTGTGTGTGTGTGTGTGTGTGTGTTTGTGGACACTCATGGCTGTGTGTTTCTACCCCCTCTAGATGGTGGCCATGTTTCCTGCCGTGCAGGTACGGTGTATGGCAGGTATGGTTCCTCTGGACGCCCTGCGGGGCCAGCGCTTGAGGGCCCCCACGCCCAGGGCCCCTGGGGAGGTGATAGCCGTGCTGGTGGAGCACGTGGAGTCACCCAGCAACTTCTACATCCGCTTCCACGAGACCCGGGAGGCCCGCGCCCTGGAGAGCATGATGGTGGAGATGAGGTGAGGAGACGGCGCCGCTTAGACCGGGGAGGAAACATGATTGAATCAGAATCAGAATTAGAAGACTTTATTGCCATGACATGTAAACATGTTAGGAATTTGGTTTGGGACAGTAGAGCGCAGTTTACAACAGGTGCAAGACAGGACAAGACAGTGCAAACCAACATCATTCAGGGGTGCAAACTTGTCACCTTTCTGCTAAATTAGCCGTTTTTATCTCAAAATAGGTCATCCATGTGAATTGTGTAGATCTGCAAAAAAAAAATGTTGGGTGTGGTGGGGGGGGTCTAAGTCTCATCCATGTCACATGATGCACACGCTAGCTAATCTCCCTTTCTGCTAAACTCTGCTGCAGTTGAAATAACGTTTAGCTTCAGGCAGCTAGGTACAGTTCCAGACAGCATAGAGAACACAGTCACAGTAAACTGTTTTAGAAGTAATTCTGCAGGTGTTGAGGTCAGGGCTGCTGCTACTTACACATGCATCATTGTTAGACCACCGTTAGTGCTAGCGATATCTATTTAACACCATTAGTGCTAGCGCTATCCCCCCCCCCCCCCCTAAGGTTAGCCACAAAAAAATGTCACCTTTTTGGGCCATCACCTGTTTGCACCCCTGTATATATATGGTGCTGGTCATATAATTAGAATATCATCAAAAAGTTGATTTATGTCAGTAATTCCATTCAAAAAGTAAAACTTGTATATTATATTCATTCATTACACACAGACTGATATATTTCAAATGTTTATTTCTTTTAATTTTGATGATTATTACTGACTAATGAACTAATGAAGATCCCAAATACTGTATCTCAGAAAATTAGAATATTACCGGTACTTAAGACCAATACAAAAAGTTTTTTTTAAAAATGTTGGCCAACTGAAAAGTATGAACACGGAAAGTATGAGCATGTACAGCACTCAATACTGAGTTGGGGCTCCTTTTGCCTGAATTACTGCAGCAATGCGGCGTGGCATGGAGTCCATCAGTCTGTGGCACTGCTCAGGTGTTATGAGAGCCCAGGTTGCTCTGATAGTGGCCTTCAGCTCTTCTGCATTGTTGGGTCTGGCGCATCGCATCTTCCTCTTCACAATACCCTATGGGGCTAAGGTCAGGCGAGTTTGCTGGCCAATTAAGAACAGGGATACCATGGTCCTTAAACCAGGTACTGGTATCTTTGGCACTGTGTGCAGGTGCCAAGTCCTGTTGGAAAATGAAATCTGCATCTCCATAAAGTTGGTCAGCAGCAGGAAGCATGAAGTGCTCTAAAACTTCCTGTAGACGGCTGCGTTGATCCTGGACCTCAGAAAACACAGTGGACCAACACCAGCAGATGACATGGCACCCCAAACCATCACTGACGGTGGAAACTTTACACTGGATTTCAAGCAACGTGGATTCTGTGCCTCCTCTCTTCCTCCAGACTCTGGGACCTTGATTTCCAAAGGAAATGCAAAATGTACTTTCATCAGAGAACACAACTTTGGACCACTCAGCAGCAGTCCAGTCCTTTTTGTCTTTAGCCCAGGCGAGACGCTTCTGACGCTGTCTCTTGTTCAAGAGTGGCTTGACACAAGGAATGCGACAGCTGAAACCCATGTCTTGCATACGTCTGTGTGTGTGGTGGTTCTTGAAGCACTGACTCCAGCTGCAGTCCACTCTTTGTGAATCTCCCCCACATTTTTGAATCGGCTTTGTTTCACAATCCTCTCCAGGGTGCGGTTATCCCTATTGCTTGTACACTGTTTTCTACCACATCTTTTCCTTCCCTTCGCCTCTATTAATTTGCTTGGACACAGAGCTCTGTGAACAGCCAGCCTCTTTAGCAGTGACCTTTTGTGTCTTGCCCTCCTTGTGCAAAGTGTCAATGGTCGTCTTTTTTGGACAACTGTCAGGTCAGCAGTCTTCCCCATGATTGTGTAGCCTACAGAACTGGACTGAGGGACCATTTAAAGGCGTTTGCAGGTGTTTTGAGTTAATTAGCTGATTAGAGTGTGGCACCAGGGGTCTTCAATATTGAACCTTTTCACAATATTCTAATTTTCTGAGATACTAAATTTGGGGTTTTCATTAGTTGTCAGTAATAATCAAAAAAATTAAAAGCAATAAACACTTGAAATATATCAGTCTGTGTGGAATGAATGTATACATTATACAAGTCTCACTTTTTGAATGGAATTACTGAAATAAATAAACTTTTTGATGATATTCTAATTATATGACCAGCACCTGTATATGTATGTATATATATATATATATATATATATATATATATATATATATATATATATATCAGTGTTTCCTCTATATGCATTTGTGTGGTGGCCTGGGAAAACCCGTCGGATGTCGCTGGCGTTCGTTTGTGGCAAAGAGCAAAAATAGATGGAAATGTCCTATTTCTGCGATTTTGATATTATGTGGTATTCTAGTACTTTGAACTCCATACTACATTATGGTGAATAAACATTTTAAGAAAACAAAAGAGAAAGTACTTATACTTTACCGACGAGGCGAGCAGACTAACACCGCATCACAAGCAGACAAACGAGACCGGCCGATCTGCATAGGCTCCTCCCCCGACCCGGAGGAGAAAGGAGTCGGGGGCAGCATGGGGGCAGCATTTCTCACCTTTCACTTTTTTTGACATGATACATTAAAATGCTCATAACTTTTTAAAATAAAGGGCTATCTCAGTCATTCAACCAGTTATGAATAGCTGAGAACTTCTAATTTATGGAAATATAAAAAAATTAAAATGTCAAAATGCCACCATGTGAAGGGTTTTCCCAGGCCACCACACATTTATTGGTGGCGGGCCGCCACGAATGAATTTCCTCCGCCACTAATTGATTCAGACAGTCCACTTTGATTCAGGCTGCGCAGAAAGGCAGCGAGTTATTATGACCGGAGAACAGAAAAAAAGCAGATTGAAGCTAGATTTAGGCTGCTTCCAGACCAACATTTCGTTACGATTTAGGGCGTAGTTCAGGGTTTCCGTTAACCGGTAAAATCTATTGAAGTCCGACAAATTGAAATCTCTTCGGTCATAATGTCCTGTGAAAATAATTCCCTCTAAGCACAATTTGAATACAATTCGCTAAAGTTGAATTGTCACATTCTGATTCCTTCTATATTAAAAAAGACTAGGCTATATATTTCTTTTATTATTATATGATTTGACGCCGGCATGATGATGACTCCGCGAAACAGTGGTGGCAGGGTTGCCAGATGGGATTTTACAGCCTAACCAGTCTATTACCGCTAAACCCAGTAGCCCATTCGGCGATAACCCGGCCCATCTGGCAACCCTGCTTTTAACCTGCAAACGTTGCAGCTCAAAGTGCACCATAGCGAGAGGTAAACATGGCAAGACAAAGTAAGCTTAACAATGACTTCATGAAACCAAGCTACAATGAGTCTGAGGAGAAGTCTGACTCTAAAGAGATGGAGGTAGTGGCTCCTCCAGCCAACTGGAGGGTTCCGAGTTGAATGGAAAGAACATTTCCCCTGGCTGCGTTTAGATGGGGAAGGAAAAATGTTCTCACCGTGCAAAAAATCGGGGAGGAATAACGGATTCACGAGAGGAGCAACGAATATGAGAATGTCTCACTGATCTCAGTCGGTGCAGTGACCACATATCGGCGGTCAGTTTGAGGCAACAGCAAACCGCTGTGAAAGGCCACTGTGAGCAGGCTAATGCAACGGCTAACAATAAGCTGCACTCTCAGCTACAAGTTGCATTTCACATGGCAAAAAATGGCATCGCATGTCATCAGTATGTGGGACTGACTGAGCTACTGAAAGCAGTTTCATTTAAAGCCTATTTATTTTCAAAGAGTTTTATTCTATTTTATTTTATCTGATAAAAGGCATATGAACGGAAATTAGGCTAGCCTATGTGTCACGCCAGAAGCCTACATGTAACCTCTTGCACTTTTCAATAAAATGTAATAAATCTAGACATTGTGGTATTTCTTTATATACGTATCCCAGCCTGCCTATCAATCGTTTCTCAATAAACAGTTATGTTCTCCTCATTGTCATACTCGCGAGTCCGATTAAGTATCATTTGACAGGCAGTTAAACTAAATGCCTTACCAACCAGCGAGACCTGGTTATAGAAATGACGTTGTTTTATTGATAAAAAAGGGTAAAACTGGAGAGAGAAAATAGAAAACTCACATTAATCCCAAACAATTTAACAGACTTCAGTTAACGTAATGTGGAGTCCGTTCATTGATCGATGCAGTCTGTTCATTTCCCAGTGTGGCGCGTTCAGCGCTGGACATAATATTATGGCATAGCGCGCATGCGAATCATGAAAGCCTATAGCTCGCATCTAATCGTATCGGATGAGAAATAGACATTAAACGGGATATACTGTATAGGCTACACAACAGTAATCACCGCGACAAACAGCTATATTATATTTTAATATGATGACCGGAATTTCTCACTTTTGTCCAGTAAATTGAAATCTTCCCGGACACGTTGACCGGCACAATTTTTTTCTAACGGAAACCCTGGCGTAGTTATTTACAATATGTTACAATGTTGCAATTAACCTCGTCGTTTGTGTTCGCACTGCAATCGAGACTGAATCCCTCTCAACCGGCGCGAGGCGACGTGCTTTCAAAACAGTTTTGTGATTGGTCCGAATTTAGCGGGACATTTGGATTTCTCTTTTAGCCTGTCGCCGGTCCCTTTAATCCCGTATCCTAATCGAAAATGCAACATCATCAGCGACGACTGTGGGTTATTGCATTTACTGCTGTTCTCTGGTTCATGTTCTCATACCAGTGCTCAGTATAGCAAGGACGTGTCGTCCATATAAGCAGAGTAAGCAGTGCTTACCCAACGAAAAATCAAAAAGGACAGTGAAAATATTAAAATAAAAGTGCATGTAAACCGTTTGTTTGTTTTCATTAAAAGAGTCGTATTTTAGGTCCCAGGGCAGCAGGAGTCATTCATTTTGACGTTGCATTTTGGCGCCACCTGCATGAGTAAGCACTCGCTATTCTGCTTGCATTGCGTTGCATTATAAGCACTTCTCTCTCTGCTTTCCCTCGTGTACATTCGAATGCGTGAAAAAGTATTTTTAATTTTTTCCGATGCCTCAGCCCGCTGTTTAATGTGGCCAGGGTAAGCATGCTTACAGCCAATCAGTAGTTCTTTCATTCCGATTGGCTCTTATCACTTTCAAGTTCACTTAAGTTTCACACTACTTTCTCTCGCCCGGCAGAATAGCTTATGCTACCTAGCTCAAACGATCTAAATAATAATAATCAATAAGGATAACTTGCTTGATTTTGTGAATATGGACATTACTGTCAGCGACCTAAAGGGATTTCGTAGACTGGACTGGACTGGAAAAACAGAACTACTGGCTAAAGGCCGGCCGAAGCCAGCGCTCACCGATCTTCACACCCAGAAAGGGAGAGTCGCTAGGGGCTACAGCAAGCCTGGTATGAGCGGTTTATATGATTCGCGAGGCTGGTGGCGATCTGTGCTTGTTTATATGGTTTGAGTACTGCTGTGCTGCTGGCTATGGCTTCTTATTTGTGTCTCAATTTGATGTAAATGGACACCTCTCGGAAATGAGAAAGACGTGAAATTCGTCTTGAAAGTTTTTCTGACCTAAAACTCAGATTTTCGTTTTTTTAGCTAACATTCAACTCGAAGATGTGAAGTACCCACTTGTTATTTTTCCGAACAGTTTTACGTTAATTAAATAAGTGTAATCTAGCATCAAAATAGGCTTGTTTGTCCTGCTTGTAGCTCAAAATAACACGAGCATCACACTTGGGTGTGATTGGCTGTTGAGCTCTCGGGGGAGGGACAAAGGAAGCCCTGTTTCAATGTTTACAATCAGAATGTGTTCTGAGTTTGTTCATAAATGAACACGGCTTAGCTCATCAATTGTTCAGTAATGACTGAAGGCACAAAGAAAGTCCCCAAGAAATGAAACTTTACTAGGACAACATACGGATTTCACGGGATCAACATACCACACATGTAAGTAGCCTACAGTCCTTTGTTTGTTTGTTGGGCTAGCCGCGTTAGCGTTAGCATTAGCTAGTACGTTCTGTGTCGTCGTATTGTCTTTTAAAGACTTTCTAAAACAATCGCATAGTTAGTAGCACATTATGCTGTTCTTATAAGTTGTGTTGCTACTGTGTACAGTTAGTTAACTGTTTGTCTTTTGTTACTTGGGTTGGGCTAGCCGTGTTAGCTTACTAGCATTAGCTAGTACGTTCTGTGGTATTGCGTAAGACTTTCTAAAACAATCGCATAGCACATTATGCTGTTGTGTTGTGTTGTTGATACCGTGTACAGCTAGCTAACTGTGTTTATTTTTGTCTTTCAGATTTGATATAAGGAACCTGGCGTGGTTATGGCTGAAAATCACTGATGTCAAGATCTGGCCAGACAGAAGTATCTCAGTAGCTCAGTATCTCAGTATCTCAGTAGCTACCCATTCAGGCCCTGAACACAGCAAAGACCTAGGTTCTAGGCCCTGGACAATCTAGACAATTTGATGGCAGCTACTAGGGATGCTCCGATCTGGATTTTTGGGGCCGATACCGATCACCGATTTTTTCCCTCAAGATCAACCGATACCGATACCGATTTTTAAAAAAATACATAACTGTAGGCCTACTGACTGGATAGCCTACATATTTTTTGCTTTTTAGACAAAAGTCTTGATCCATTAGGCACCAAGCAAACACAGACCCATTTTTATGGCATAGTAAAAGTCTGGCCTATCACCCAGTTAGGGCCTGAAGCCCAAGTCAGTGATATGGCTGTATAAAAGACATCATAAACGTGGCCTTCATGGTTTACATACTGTTACGTCCTCCTATGTTTTCTGTTCAGTTATCTGTCTTCCCCAGGAAAAAAACAAAAAAAAAACGTTTTTTGCGATCGGCCATTTTTGCCGATCACCGATCGAGTCATTTGGAGTGAAATCGGCCGATTTAAATCGGTGGCCGATAAATCGGAGCATCCCTAGCAGCTACTAGATTGAAATCAAGTGTAATACTGAAACACAACTGTGTACCAGTTACCTGTTACCAGTCGGTGGTTGCCAGCGTTCTGTTCTTCGCCGTGGCCTGCTGGGGTGGAAACATCTGTGCCAGGGATGCTGCGAAGCTAAACAAACTGGTGAAGAAGGCCAGCTCTGTGGTGGGGACCGGGCTGGACAGCCTAGAGGTGGTGGCAGAACAGAGGATGGGGAAAAAACTGGCGGCCATGCTGGCCAATCCCTCCCACCCGATGTACTGCGAGCTGGCAGGTATGAGGAGCAAGTTCAGCCACAGATTTGTTCTCCCCCGTCAAAGTACAAAAAGATTTGGACAGTCCTTTATTCCAGCTGCACTCCGACTCTACAACCAGGCCCTGCAGGGTGGGGGAGACCTGGAGATGGAACTTTTGGAACTTTTTACTTATTGAGCCTGCACTGTTTTATGTTTTTTATTGAATGTTTTTCTGTTTTCTGTACTGAATGTTTTCTGCCCTAACTGAGCTGTTTGACAACAAAATTTCCCCATTGGGGACAATAAAGGTTTTCAATCAATCAATCAATCAATACATTTCAAACCTGCAAACTGCGACACTTTAAATGAATGTGCAATAACACTATGAATGAATGGTCTTTATTGTCATTGCTATAGTACAGGTACCAAACAACGAAATTTAGGAGGGGTGGCTCCCCTGGTGTTAGGAAAGAAAAAAAAACTAAAAAAAACACAAGAAGGGAAGGAGCTGGTTTACATAAATAAAGGCTATGTACACTATCCACTATACTATACTGTACAGATAGACGACTAGGGTTGTCATATTGCACATAGTGTTATTGCACATTCATTTAAAGTGTCGCAGTTTGCAGGCTTGAAATGTACATATTTGTGCCTCAGCACTACACCTGATTTTTTCAGTCCAGCAGCTGCCATCAATCCGTCCAGACTGTCCAGGGCCCAGAACCTAGGTCTTTGCTGTGTTCAGGGCCTGGATGGCCCTGGGGTAGAAGCTGTTCTTCAGTCTGTTTGTCCTTGCGGCCATGGTCCTGTACCGCCTTTTCGAGGGCAGCCGGGTAAAGTGTACGTACCCAGGGTGGGTTGGGTCTCTGGAGATCTTGGAGGCCTTCCTGAGACAGCGTGTGTTGTACAGCTCTTCCAGAGAGGGGAGGGGGGCGCCGGTGATCTTCTGGGCTGTTCTCACGACTCTCTGTAGCGCATTTCTCTCCGCGGTTGTGCAGCTGGAGAACCAGTTGCAGATGCCGTAGGTGAGGATGCTCTCCACTGCGCCGCGGTAGAAGGTCACCAGTATCTCCTGCTTGCTGTGTTCCTTCCTGAGGACTCTCAGGATGTAGAGCCGCTGTTGTGCCTTCTTGATGGTGGCTGTTGTGTTGTCTTTCCAGGACAGGTCACCCTGCATGTGCACCCCCAGGAATCGGAGGGTTGAGACTCTCTCCACGCTCTCTCCGTCGATGAGCAGGGGCTGGATCTCAGACTTTTGCCTCCTGAAGTCCACGATGATTTCCTGGGTCTTTGACTTGTTCAGCAGCAGGTTGTTAACCTTGCACAGCTTGCTCAGTTGCTCTACCTCATCCCTGTACGCCGCCTCGCCCCCCCCCGAGATGCAGCCCACCACGGTGGTGTCGTCTGCAAACTTTACGATGGAGTTGCTGGGGTGGACGGGGGTGAAGTCGTAGGTGTAGAGGTTGTAGAGGATGGGGCTTAGCACGCAGCCCTGGGGGGACCCAGTGCTGAGTCTGAGGGCTGTGGAGGTGTGGGGGCCCACCCGCACCCTCTGGGGGCGGTCGGTCAGGAAGTCCTTGATCCATGCACATATAGAGTGTGATAGACCCAGGTCTAGTAGTTTGGTCACTAGCCTGTCTGGATGGATGGTGTTGAAGGCGGAGCTGAAGTCCACAAAGAGCAGTCTCGCGTAGCTGTTTCCCCTCTCCAGGTGGGATAGAGTGGCGTGGAGAGTCGTCGCGATGGCGTCCTCTGTGGACCTGTGGGCTCTGTAGGCGAACTGGTATGGATCCAGGTTGGGCGGGAGGCGTGTGAGTATGTGGGCCCGGACTAGTTTCTCGAAGCACTTCATGATGATTGGTGTGAGTGCCACCGGGCGGTAGTCGTTTAGGCAGCTCACCGTGCTTTTCTTCGTGCAATATGACAACCCTAGGGTACATAAGGTTCAGAGAATAGGAAATGTTAGGATATGTATAGCATAGCATAGAGTACAGCACAGTGTTTTGCACACTACCTGACTACTTGAGAAATTAAGATTCATTACAGGCTGTAAACCCCTTATACATCACTGTGTGCTATACTCCCTGGTTAACTGGTCATCTCTCTCTATCCGCCAAACCCTTCACTGGTATACTTTCATTTACAAATCCATCCTTGGTCTGCTCCCCTCCTACCTTTCTAACCACTTGTCACGCAAGCAATCTGTCTACGGCCTTCGCACACAGGACATCATCACATACTCCATCCCCTTGGTCCGGACCATGAAAGGCAAAAGGGCGTTCTCATTTGCAGCCCCTTCCTCTTGGAATTCATTACAGCAGAGTCTGAAACTGTCTCAGCTGATCCCTCTCTCCAGTTTCAAGCTCTTGCTGAGAGGCATACAGTGCGAGTCCATGATCTGTTCTTGCTATTAAGTTGACCCTCCCTTTTGCCCATTACTGACCCCTTCCTGTCCCTAGATCTTTAACTGTCTAGTTTTAGGTTTTTGTAGTTTTAGCTTAGTTTTAGATTATCTTAGACTGTTTTAGACTAGTTTTTGTTTTAGACTGTGTAGTTTTAGTTTAGTTTTAGTCTATACTGACGGAAAGTTTAGTTTATCTTAGACTATTTTAGACTAGTTTTAGTTTTAGACAATGTAGTTTTTAGTTTAGTTTTTAGACTATGTAGGCCAGGTTTTTGTATTGTATTTGTTTGTGGTGGATGTTGTATGCCTGAACAGGGGGCCATTCCACTAAAGGTGGATCAGTATAGCGGCGATATAAATAAATGCGTCGCTCAGGCAACTCGAGATTGGAATTCAAGCCTCAGGTGATTCCTCGAACGAGGATCAGCCTTGTGTGATGAGTGTTCACAGAAGACAGGCTTACAAATCTTCGATATGGGCGCGTGCACGCAGACATAAAGAGCCCTGAAGAGTCGATCTGTCGAAATGAAGATACTCCACTCTGCAGGGGTACTACATTTGCGCAGCATTCCCGAATTATTGATCTTTATGAAGACGGAAAAATAAGATGTAAAATAGTGCAATACTGCCGCAATTAACAAGGCGAGGGAAATGGTTTGGCAAGAAATTGCTGACCGATTAAATGCGTAGGTCATACTAGCCCCAGTTATTGTTATATGTTCATATTTTAATAAATGAATATTACTACTGTGGTGATATCAGCAGCAGGCTACAAACCGTCATATCGCCACAATGGCCTAGTGGTATCGACCGCTGCCACAGGATTTATTCATCATTTTTAGACGTGGTTCGAATCCCTCTTCAGACACACTTTTTACTGCATTTCGTTGTCTGAATCTAATCTAAAATCTCATCTAAAAAAGTATGTAGGCTATAAAATTATGGTGCAGGCTAATTTACAAGAACTGACACGATTACAATGGTGTTTGAAACCTTTGCATGAAATCTTCGGTTAAATATAAAAAAAAATGACTTAGTCAAGTCTCGAACTCGCAACCTTTGGAACTCCAGCCGGCTGCCTTAAACACTACGCCAGCCAGACCGCTGTGATGACAGCAATGCAAGTTGAGACAATTACTTTTTTTTTTACACTCTTTTCTTTATTGATCTATCGATCTATCTATCACACTTTCAAAATATCAAGTTATCTATCACACAATCAAACTATCGATCGATCACACTTTCAAAATATCAAATTATCTATCTATCACACAGTCAACCTATCCATCTATCTATCTCGTGTGAAGTGGGAACTAATATTTCCTAAAAGAGGAACTGTCGTTCGGGATGTAGTTTCCGCCTGTGAGCCTTTTTTGACGCGCGTCTTACCATAGCCTGTGTTTTAGCCGAGACTCAGAAGGAGCTCAACCAAGCAGCGAATTATTTGAGCCACATTGATGGCACCGAACGCAAGCTAACATTTTCGAGGCTTAGAACTTTATCGAGGCTTAGAACTTTATCGAGATTCGTGGAATACCCCCCAGGTCACACTTGAAAATGAGCCCTTGGGGCTCAATGTGTTTCTTACCTGTATAAATAAAGTTTATTTTTATTTTTATAATAATACCTGAACACTTTCATTTTCGTCTTGTTGAACTTTGCACAGCATGTTACTGTTTACACTTTATACACTTTATGTTACACTTTATTACTTACTTTACTTATTTACTTGTGATTATTGTGATGGTATTGTTGTGATTATGTACCTTGCTGCAAAGCTAATGTTGAAGAACCACAGCCAAATATTTGTATTATTGTGTACTGTAAAATAAATTCTGATTCAAGACTTTTTTGTTTCATTAAAAGAATAATAGTTACAACCATAAAGCCTCCATATTGATAAGCTGGCTAATTAGCTTAGGTAATACCTTGCTAGGTAATAATGTTAGCTATCTGACCCAGTGACTTACCACTGACAGATAGTGACAGCTGACAGCTAGAGGGGGAGTGGTTGGGGGTGGGGTTAACCAGACATTGTTACCGCCCATTACCTGGCTGTGTCAAGGTGTGAGAAAGAACACAATCTTTGAAGGACATTTTCTCTGCTTAGTGATTTCAGGTGTAGCAACTTTCAAATACTCATGTCGTCTTCAATTTCAATGTATGATGCATAATTTGAAAGCTTACAATCTGTAGTTTAAGCACATGTAAAAAACATAAAAATGATTTCGCCTACAGGTAGCCCTTTTCATTGGCAGTTGTCACATTTAAGACTTCCTCTGCTTAATCAATCAGAGAGAGCTGCTTAATCAATCGCTGAGATAGGCCTAATGTCGCTGTCCGTGCCATTGGTTCTGGACCAAAAGTGTTTGAGAGAGATAGAGAGGGAGGGTTTGTGATGTGATGTCAAGTGCCTGTGTGACAAAGTGTGAAAAGAAAGTGTGTTGTGAGTTTACTATGGAGGATGGAAACGGTGTGTGTCTGTGTGTGCGTTTGCGATGTTGAAACTGGACAGCAGGCTGGCTACTTGAAAAGATCTTGGTTCAAAAAAGATTGAACAATGAGCACCCCTGATATAGTCGAAACTGGCAACTGTTTTTGTTTGTTTTTGGTAATCTGATCACAAAGTGACACTACAGTTTATTAGCGGGTTCTAGGGCATCAAAATTGCATTTCCTTGAAACTGTCTATATCTTATGCTTACCCACGGCACGTGCCTGCAGTATAGAGTATTTTAAATGAACATTCGTAATGTATGTCTCTGATGTTCATGGTCAATTAAATCAGCCTATTTTGTGAAACAAATAATGTTCCCGCTAATGGGTTAACCTAGCATTCTCGCACCTAACGTGCAAGCACCTAGCTTCGAACTATTCATAGCAATAAGCGCGGGGCAAAAATAATCTATTGCCTCTAAAATCACCACGAACAGAACGGAGGAGGTACGGGTAAGCAGGGCTCATGTTGGTGTCCTCAAAGGTAAGAGTTGGTTTTCTTTAACTCAACTGATAGCATTACCTTGCTGTTGTTGTTTACCGAATGCTCCATCTGACTGTCACACTGTGATTTTACTTGTGTAAACAGTTAATGAGTAACGTTAGCCGGTTTTGTGCGTGCACTCTCATGTAGGCCTACTTCGGATTGATCTTTGTGTGTGTGTGTGTGTGTGTGTGTGTAATGCGTGTTCCGCTGCAGCTGTAGGATATATTGGTATTTGATCACCTTCTATATAAAATCACCTGCTCGGCTTTAATGACTTAACCGCTATTTAAGAAATTATAATTGTTGCCACCCTCTAGTTTTTGGTGAAACTACGTCTTTGTTTTGAGCGCCAGTGCGCGTTTTATGCGCGTGCACGCGAAAATGTTTCCGCTCCGCCACTAATGTGAAAAATCCTGGAGGAAACACTGTATAGATATATATATATATATATATACACATACATATGCATATATAACATAACGATGCACAATGAATCAACCTGTCTTTATCTCAGACGGCATCCGATGACGAAGTGATCTTTTTGGCTGAGAAGATCGGAAGTACGGCCAAACCCATACATACTGACCAGGTAGCAACATTGATCAGATCTAACACTAGAACAGCCATGAGTGAATAAAAAACTGTGAGTAAAAAAAAAGTGATATCTCTGCACTCGGATCACATTTCAGGACCCTCCTTTCATGACTTTTCCTCAGTGGCGGCTGGTGATAAAAATGTTGGGTGGGCCACAGGTTATGGGGGCATGCTCCACGAGGAAGAATATCAAATACCCTTTGTCTATCTGTGCAGCGGTAAGGTGAATAATTCTAGCAGTACTGTCCAGACAGTTGTCTTGTTTAGCCATTCAACTAGGCATTATTTATTCAATGGAACACAATGCAATTGTGATAATAAATGTGTTCTTTGTTACTTCTTTAATTAAATTAAAGTGTACCTTTCTATTATCATACAATATTTCCTTGAACATGTAAACTCTATAATCATACAGTTGTCTTTCTATTAGTTGTCTCTGTCATACTGAACTGTTTGTTATCATCCTGAACTATCTCTGTTGCTCACCTCACCTCAGTTCTGTCTCTATTGCTCTCCTCTCCTGTTGTCTGTCTCTCTGTTGCTCTCCTCTCCTGTTGTCTGTCTCTCTGTTGCTCTCCTCTCCTGTTGTCTGTCTCTCTGTTGCTCTCCTCTCCTTGTTGTCTGTCTCTGTTGTTAAGTCGCGACGTGTTTCCGGGTCCAAAGTTGGCTGAGGCGCTGTCTTCGAAATGCCGCAATAATAATAAATTATATTTATACACTGCGTTCCAAATTATTATGCAAATTATATTTTTCTCTGATTTTCCTAAATAGTCGATGCAAATGACAATCAGTATAATTTTCAAGTCATCAACCGTTAGAGTATAATTCAAATGTTAATGAACAAACCTCCCAATGATAACAGTATTTTTTTTTTATTATAAGAAACTCAAAATGCACTGTTCCAAATGATTATGCACAACAGAGTTTCAAAACATTTTATAGGTTGTAAAGAACTAAAAATGGTAATTTGATGAATTTGCAGCATTAGGAGGTCATATTTACTGAAATCAAAAGCTATTTCAAACAAAAACATCTTAACAGGCCAAGTTACATGTTAACATAGGACCCCTTCTTTGATATCACCTTCACAATTCTTGCATCCATTGAACTTGTGAGTTTTTGGAGAGTTTCTGCTTGAATTTCTTTGCAGGATGTCAGAATAGCCTCCCAGAGCTGCTGTTTTGATGTGAACTGCCTCCCACCCTCATAGATATTTTACTTGAGGATACTCCAAAGGTTCTCAATAGGGTTGAGGTCAGGGGAAGATGGGGGCCACACCATGAGTTTCTCTCCTTTTATGCCTATAGCAGCCAATGACACAGAGGTATTCTTTAAAGCATGAGATGGTGCATTGTCATGCATGAAGATGATTTTGCTACGGAAGGCACGGTTCTTCTTTTGTTCTTCTTTTTGACCACGGAAGAAAGTGGTCAGTCAGAAACTCTACTATACTTTGCCGAGGTCATTTTCACACCTTCAGGGACCTTAAAAGGGCCTACCAGCTCTCTCCCTGTGATTCCGGCCCAAAACATGACTCTGCCACCTCCTTGCTGACGTTGCAGCCTTGTTGGGACATGGTGGCCATCCACCAACCATCCACTACTCCATCCATCTCGACCATCCAGGGTTGCACGGCACTCATCAGTAAACAAGACTGTTTGGAAATTAGTCTTCATGTATTTCTGAGCCCACTGCAACAGTTTCTGCTTGTGAGCATTGGTTAGGGGTGGCCGAATAGTAGGTTTACGCACAACTGCAAACCTCTGGAGGATCCTACACCTTGAGGTTCGCGGGACAACAGAGGCACCAGTGGCTTCAAATACCTGTTTGCTGCTTTTTAATGGCATTTTAGCGGCTGCTCTCCTAATCAGATGAATTTGTCTGGCAGAAACCTTCCTCTTTATGCCTTTATCTGCACGAACAGCCACAAATGTGCTCTGATTCAAATGATCAAATGTGATGTTAATGTCAGATGATCAAATGTGCTCTGATTCAGCCACAAATCTCTTCACAGTACGATGATCACGCTTAAGTTTTCGTGAAATATCTAATGTTTTCATACCTTGTCCAAGGTATTGCACTATTTGACGCTTTTTGGTAGCAGAGAGATCCTTTTTCTTTCCCATATTGCTTGAAACCTGCGGCCTGCTTAATAATGTGGAATGTCCTCCTTAAGTAGTTTGGGCTCACCTGGCAAACTAATTATCACAGGTGTCTGAGATTGATTTCAATGATCCAAAGAGCCCTGAGACACAATACCATCCATGAGTTAAATTGAAAAAAACAAAATTAAATGTTTGACACTTAAATGCAATTTGCATAATAATTTGGAACGAGGTGTTTAGCGCTTTTCCGAGGCTCAAATATCCTGACAATATGGGGAAAACGGGAAAGTGCTGTGTCCCTTGTTGTATGAATAGATCCGAGTCTAAAAAACTATTAAACTGTCATTCTACCGCTGTAGAACACTGGTATTCTGGTGCGGAGAATTTCTGGTTTGGACCCGGAAATGGCTAAACGTCACGTTTGACGTCAGACTTAACAACCGGATATTCAGGGCTCTCAAGTCTCACGCATTTAAAAAAAAAATGTTTATCCAATGTTAGGTGGCCGTCGTGGCCCCCTAGTGGTAGTGGCCCTAGGCTGCAGCCTAGGTAAGCCTATAATCTGCGCATGCTCAGGGCGCACTTTTCTGCGCCCCGACCGGGAAATAGGAGACAGCCAATTGGAGCGCTGCTACAGCTCACGTGTAAGCCAAAAGTATTTGGACTGCCATAGAGTCCCATTCGGCCGGCGTCCCCGACTCCCTCCCCTATGTATTTTCACAGTGAATTTTACACACACACCGATAAAATGTTTATTGTATTGGAGGATTTTTAATGAATGCTGATAGGCGCCGACAGAATATCAGCCGCATTTTATGAATAAACAATGTTTATTTAAAAAAATATTTTACAAGTAGCAACTAGGAAGTGGGGCCGCGTTGGAAGGTGGGGGCAGCGCCCTAGCGCCCTCTATTGGCCAGCCGCCACTGCTTTTCCTAGATATGTGCGTTCTACCACCCAGTATCCTTACATTTTCAAAATCACATCAGGATAAGCTAGTATGAAGCTATTTTGCAGTTTTTTCTGTGTAGGAGGCAGGCTGATTTACAAGATGCGCCAACTAGTGGTCTTTGTGTGTAAATATCAACTTAGCCACTGTAAAGACTATGGTCATTTGACCCACGAGGCGGCTCTTATAGTAGGTACAATAGGCACGGCTGTTCTAGTGCTAATCAAATAGGTTAGTTTGATTGTCTGATTGGACTGAGTCGATTGAAATCAAATAAAAGTTTTTGTCGTATCCAAAAAATAATACAGCCTTAGACGATGTAATGAAATGGACAAGCTAGCTCCTCAACAGTGCCACAATGAAGTCATAATAAAACTATGTTGATATGTCGGCCTTTGATTTGGCAAGCAGTGTTTTTGAACCTTTTGTCCCAAGCACTGGCAAACTATAGTCAGCAACCGACAAAATACGTTTGTGTACAGTTGTGTCAGGTAACCTGTCTGAGGGTTTGGTGTGTCAGGGGCGGCTCTATTAACACTAGAAGAGCCGTGATGGTGACCCCTGTGAGTAAAAAACAATTCTATCTTTGCACTTGATCACATTTCAGGGCCCTCCTTTCATGACTTTTCCTAGATATGTGCGTTCTACCACCCAGTATCCTTACATTTTCAAAATCACACCAGGATAAGCTAGTATGAAGCTATTTTGCAGTTTTTCTGTGTAGGCTAAAAAAAGAAGCGCCCTCTAGTGATCTCTGTGTGTAAATAGCAGATTTACATTCTAAAAAGGGGGTCTATTTGACCCCTAAGGCGGCTCTACTAGTAGGTAAAATGGCTCTTGTAGTTTTAATGGACCTGAGGCTTAGAAACATGTAGCCTTTCAGAACCAAAGTTGTCAGATCAACACGCATCTACTGAAACATGACATTTGTATCGAGTATGTTCAGGTGGTGATGAGGCATGTAAAACACATGCTATATGTATGACCATTGACCACCAAGGGTTCGTTCTCTACAGGCAAGGCTGCTGGCCCTACAGAGGGATATTGACAAGGCGTCCTGGCCCAAAGCATCCAGCAGGTCATTGGTACGTGTCCTCTGTTCTCCAGCAGTCAGTATTTGACACTGCGTGAGCTTAGAATGATAAGGTTCTATCTCCGTCTAGGGCAGTTCAGAGATATTGACCGTCAAAGTTCTTACATTCCATTATGTTTTGTGAGATGGAACCTTTGTATTTTATTAATTACTAACTAAAAAATGTCAACATTTTAAAAATAACACCACACAGGCATTAATAAACACCTAATGGATCAGATTATGTAAAAAAAATACATTTTGACCGAAAATGGAGATAGAACCTTATAATTCTAACGTCACGACTGGTTGACGTACTGAGTGTGCTTTACTAGCAGCTACGCTTCCACCTGTCTGGGAGCAGTGTTGCCAGATGGGATTGTTTTCCAGGCTAATCAATCACAGTCTAAAAACCGCCCAGTGTGATCAATAAGTAGCCCCAATTGGGCTGGAATAGTAGCACAATCTGGCAACACGTTGAATGAATCCATTAGTAATGATATTACGGGATGTGTCCTGTCTCAGGTGGCCCGAGCTGCTGACACGGACGACAAGAAGATGGTTGCCATGGCGAAGGTGAAGAAGGTGAAGAAGGAAGTGGCCAAGCAGCAGGAGGAGGAGGAGGAGCAGAACATAGAAGAAGAAAGCCCTGTGAAGAAAGAGAAGAAGAAGAAGAAGAAGAAGAAGAAAGGAGAGACTCCGGTGAAGGAGGTGCAGGTCGTGGTTTCGAGCGCAGACGAGAACGACGGAGGCGAGAAGGACGTGAAGAAGAGAAAGAAGCTCCTGTCGTCCGCCGGACCGCCGGAGGGAGGACAGGACGGAGAGGGGGACGACACGAAGAAGACAAAGAAGACAAAGGGCAAGAAGAGAGCTGCCGCCGCGAACGGGGAGAACGCCGGGACGAACGGGGGAGAGGCGGAGGAGGAAGAAGAAGGACTGGTGAAAAGCAAGAAAAAGAAGAAGAAAGGGGTGACGGTAACAGTGAAGGGAGGAGAGGAGGCAGAGGTCCAGGATGACACAAAGAAGAACAAGAAGAAGATGGCCAAGTCCTCCGACATCACTGCAGTCATTAGCATAGACTCAGAGGCGGAGGGAAAGGTGGAGGCGGAGGCGGAGGAGAGCAAGAAGAAGAAAAAGGCGCTAAAGAAGGAGAAGAGGAGGAAGCCCTCGTTGCAAACAGAGGAGGAGGAGGAGGGTGTGATAGTGGTAGAAGAGGAGAGGCCGGAGAAGAAGAAGAGGAAGACTGCTGTGAAAGGAGGGAAGGAGAAGAAGACGCTCCAAAAGACAGAAGAGGAGGAGGAGAAGGAGGGGGTGGAGGAGGAGGAGGGAGGGAGAGGTGGAGCTGCTGCCGTCGCCAACGGCACGAAAGGAAAGAAAGGGAAGACAGAGGCAGCGGGAGAGGAGGAGGAGGAGGAAACGATAGAGGAGAGCATACCACAGAAGAAAGGAAAGAAGAAAGGAGACACTCCAGCGAAGGAGAAGAAGAAGAAGAAGGAGAAGAACATCAAGGTGGAATACTGTGACCCTGAAGACCAGGGGGAGGCGGAGGAGAGCAAGAAGAAGAAGAAGGCGCTAAAGAAGGAGAAGAGGAGGAAGCCCTCGTTGCAAACAGAGGAGGAGGGAGGGAGAGGTGGAGCTGCTGCCGTCGCCAACGGCACGAAAGGAAAGAAAAAGAAAGGGAAGACAGAGGCAGCGGGAGAGGAGGAAACGATAGAGGAGAGCATACCACAGAAGAAAGGAAAGAAGAAAGGAGACACTCCAGCGAAGGAGAAGAAGAAGAAGAAGGAGAAGAACATCAAGGTGGAATACTGTGACCCTGAAGACCAGGGGGTGAGTTGATGGGGTCAAGGGGTCATCAAAGCCTGCCATGATATGGTGTTACGTGGACACACCCAAGAACCTAACGTCACGTTATAAGAATGAAATGGCAAAACAAAGCTAACTCAATCAGCATAGCAACTGATTCAACAGTTTATACTGAGTCCATCACCCACTTCTGCCAGGTTAAGCAGACACACACTTCTAACTACCAGGTTAAGCAGACACACACTTCTACCATGTTAAGCAGACACACACTTCTACCATGTTAAGCAGACACACACTTCTACCATGTTAAGCAGACACACACTTCTACCATGTTAAGCAGACACACACTTCTACCATGTTAAGCAGACACGTAGCTCTTTGCATGATCATCCACATTCATCCACGTTAGGACCATTGAAAGATCGCCCCAGTCTGTGACATTAACTTAATATTGGCATTTAACATTTTTTTTTTTTTTAAATATCCAGGTTAGTTTCATCAAGATACTAACGTACAAACATCGAGAGGGGTGTCCTTATTGAATGTATTAAAAAACACTTTTCCTGATATGTTTTTTTCTGTGTGAGTGGAAAGTCTGAGGGGGGTATTCCATCAACGTCGCTAAAGGAAAATCCAGGCTTATTCTGATTAAGTCTCACAAGATTTATAAAAAAAAAATCCAAGCAAATTTGGATAAATCTCGTGAGATTATCAAAAATAAGCCTGGATTTTCCTTTTAGCGACGTTGATGGAATACCCCCCTGATGTCTTGTGTCTCTGCTTCAGACGGACGCCCAGGTGGACGTTGTCTTCCTGTCCGAGAAGACGGGGAACACAGACGAGGTCAACATTGACCAGGTAGATCACCACTGACCCGTTAGATCACTGTCCGCTCCGGTTAGATCGACTAGTCTGGCCTACGCTACGACGCATCGACAGCCTCGCTACGATGACAGGAAGTCCACTCCTAGTTTGTTGGTTGTGCTTAACTTTGAACATGTTGTGACGTTTTCCTAAATAAAACACAAGCTATAGGAGTGACCGCTGTTATCACTGAGAAACACATACTGCCTTCACACATAACCCTAAACGTGGCGGACATTCATATATGTACCCTCGTTCTGAATACGAGAGAAAGGAGTGTAAAGACAAGCGCACATCCTTATGAATGCGTCGAAGGCAAGGCAAGTTTATGTGTATAGCACATTTCATACAACAGAGGCAATTCAAAGTGCTTTACATACAGCATACAAAAATCGGATAGTACGAATAGAGGATAGTAAGAAAATAAACATGACAAGAATAGATATATATATTTTATTTATTTGACCTTTATTTAACCAGATAAAATCAGTTGAGAACAAATTCTCATTTTCAATGAGGATCTGGCCAAGAGGCCCCGGCAAGAATAAAAACAAACATATAAACAGAAATACTCAGGGTCAACATAGAACAATACATACAACACATTAGAACGGCAAAGACAGTGAAATATATATATATATATATAGAAAGTAAATAGATAAACATTTAACACGGTAATAGACGATGAATATGAATTCATCCTTATGAGTGCATCGTCGTGGATACAGCAGGGACACTAGCAATGTTATTCTTCTTCTACATGCTAAGCGCTGTACAGAAGTGGACTGTCTGAGTGTGAGGTAGAATAACACAGGTGTTTCATTATGCTCCATAGACCAGAAGGCTACAGAAGGAGATCGACCAGGAGTCCAAACCCAAAGAAGCACCCGTCTCATCGGTCAGTACATAAATAAACAACAATCATTGCCGTTGCTTTTTACTTCTTTTTTTTTTAATAACCTCAATCATTATGATATTATTACAGGATGGAAGTGGATGGAACAAGCTTACATGTGTAACAAACATGCATTCCAACATTTAAACAGGCCCTCAAAACCCACCTCTCCAAGCTCGCCTTCACCAGTTAACCCTCTCCCCCCCCTCCCCTTCCCATGTGTCCCCAGCACTACCTTAATTAGGCTTTTTTTGTGTCTTTTATTATTACTACTCGACCTTTTTCAGTTTGTAAAGCGTCTTTGAGTGTCTAGAAAAGCGCTATATAAGTCTAATGTATTATTATTATTATTATTATTATTATTATAACAAGCATGTGTCTCTCCCTCTCCAGGGCCTTGGCCCAAATTTGATGACTGAGACAAGAGGAATCCAGATGTGTGTGTGTGTGTGTGTCTGTGTCTGTGTCTGTGTGCTTCTTGTTGCCATGGTGGACAGCTTCTTGTTGTGATGGTGGACAGCTTCTTGTTGTCATGGTCGACAGCTTCTTGTTGCCATGGTGGACAGCTTCTTGTTGCCATGGTGGACAGCTTCTTGTTGCCATGGTGGACAGCTTCTTGTTGCCATGGTGGACAGCTTCTTGTTGCCATGGTGGACAGCTTCTTGTTGCCATGGTGGACAGCTTCTTGTTGCCATGGTGGACAGCTTCTTGTTGCCATGGTGGACAGCTTGTTGCCATGGTGGACAGCTTCTTGATGCGTGTGTACAAATCAAAAGACTGCATGAGTTGCAGCAGCGGCTTCGATGGAGTTGCCCCTTAGCGCTGTCGTGCCAACCAAAATCAAATCAAATTGTATTTGTTGTTTACCGCATACAGTTGTAATAGAACATAAATGTTTTTGGATCTTGCGCCACACTCAACCAAGTAGCAATAACAATTCAATAAGAAGTAATAAAACAGTGTGATTGTTTTTAGGGGATTGGAACCTTATTGTGCCGAAGGGATTGGATGTCTTATTATGTTGTTAAATGTTTATATTAGGGCTGGGACGCGTTCATTTCAATTAATTAATTACAGAAAAAAATATTTTAATCAACATTTTTTATTTATTGATTTATTTTTAATTTATTTTTCTATTTGGCCAGCCCTGCCACTTCTGTCCCTTGTGATAGACTTTTATCCCTTGCAGATAATACAGATAGCAGCCTTGAGCTCTGAAAATGTAAACAGGCAAATTTGTCTCAGCAACTGGCTGAAAGAGAAGAAGCAGAAGAAGTAGCAGGCTTAGAGGCATCCTGAGACCAATGGGTTTGTTGTTACTGTGAAGGGTACAGTTTTTTGTTACAATTTTAGATGGCACTTGTGACTGTTAAACTGTTGGTCTGTTTACTATTTTGACTGTTGGTCTGTGTAGCTAAAATAAACTGGATTTTGCTGCTTTTAAACGCATGTATATGTCTATTCATTGATTCACTCGTATACCAAATCCATTTGAATTGAAAACTGTTGCTTCTCGTGTCAAATATTGCTTTTGCTGTCCCATTACTTACACTGGGCCACTGTTTATTTATAGCATGTGCACAGACTATCAGTAGTTAGCTCAAAGCCAATTATTTACATTGTAATATCAAATAGTGCACATACATTTTAGAGGTGTCCTAATCGCACTATTCTGTTGGCCTCCATCAACGCAGTTGCTATGAGAGCCGCTGATGCCTTGATAGCAGGTCTCAGTCTTATTCAACAGTCGCATGGCATCCGTCAAAAGGAAGTGGAGACCCCTGTAGGGGAAGCTTCTCTTATTGAAAAATAATAGATCAGAATAAGCCTGGATTTTCCTTTAGTGACGTTGATGGAATACCCCCTTGACCGCTTTGTTGATCTTATCATAGAAGTTGAAGTCGCTGGTGAAGGTTGCTATGGCAATGTTGTGCTGCGCGCCGGCCCCAGGGAAGAGGGTTCCAGCACGTCCGTCGGTTCTTCCAGGCCTCAAAGTTATCATGGTCTGCCATTACTTTGTTACTTTATTAGTGTGCTTGCTGTAAACATAAGGATGGGCAACTTGGATGGCATGGGGCCCACAGAATTTATGTATTGACCAACAGGGGGCCGCAGACTCACTTGGAAGACACGCACTCACAAAAATGTTAAGCTTTTACCTTACACGTTCAATATCAAGGGATGGCGTTTATACTTGGTTTAAATACCCTTATATGGGTTTCGGGGCCAGCACACTTCACAATTTCCACAGAAATGGTACCTCTCTAGTTCAATTGTCTTACCTCACCAGAACCCAAAATATTTGCTTGTTTTACTCCATTGTAAACAAACACTTTCAAAGTATGGTTAAAACGATAATTTTAATGTCATGAATGTCCTTGCATCCTTTCCTTGATTGCATTTCTCCTGACACATCTTGGCCGGTTGAGGGGCAAGGTACAGCTACAGATCAGGGCGGTGTAGTGTTTATGTTGAAAGAAACCAAACATATATCACTACTAAATACTATGTGGAAGAGTTGAAGCAAGCACACAATAATTACATGGACATTTCACATGTTTTATTAGAATAAAGTAAAAGGAAGGCAGTATAAGGAAGGAGCACACATTTACTCGAACACACTGTATATTGAATTGCATGCATTTGATTAACTCCATTTCATGATGGTGATCCATTTCAAACATTTGGCTTAAATAAGTTGAGACAACTTGTCATGGTTCTTCAATAACAGTCTGACACATCGTGGCAGGTTGAGCGGCAAGGTACAGCTACAGATCAGGGAGGTGTAGTGTTTATGTTGAAAAGAAAAAGCATAATACTGTGTGGAAGAGTTGGAACTACATGAAGCATATGCTGAAAAAACATAAATGGCTTTTGATATGGCATTATAGCTTTATAGGAATATCATATATATATCGTAATAGGAATATCATATATATATATATATATGATATTCCTATTACCGTTTTGCTTCATAAAACACCAGAGATATAACAAAATGTAAACCTGAAGTTGATTCATCAGATGATGGCAGAGTGCTATTCAATTCAAACAGTTTCATATATTTCTAGCCTTTGAAATAAATGTGTCATATGTGTATTGAATGTACAAACAACAATGTGTGCTTTGTCACAGATATAGCATTGTTGTGAGAAGATAATGAACCCTGTAAACAATAGCAGCAAAAAGTTGATGCACAACCTGAAAATACGAATATGACTTAAAGAACACCACTACAGTCAACGTGGTGACAAGGATGACTGACTCGTCATTCCCAATGCAGATGATCTAAACACGCCTGATCCTGCGTGTCCTCTGTGTAGTTAAGCTGGTTTGAGTCATGGCTGCAAAAGAGAAACATATTTGTAAACGCTTTAAACTCTTATGGCAATAATGAACCCTACACATCTTATCAAACAATACCCTCAACAATGATTGACTACTTTTAGAATTGATCACAATCACAGTCTAGTCTCTGTCATCATTTCCATAGTGCTTAATAAAAACACTGCATACTGCTACAGTACAGCACAGTATGTGCTGAATGTTTGGACTTCAGTGGATGATTTACTGAAAAAAGTTTGAATAACACTTATTTACTTCAGGATGGATCTTATGGTCAGCATGGTAACACTTTGTGACGTTAGAATTATAAGGTTCTATCTCCATTTTTGGTCAAAATTTAGTTTTTTACATAATCTGATCCAGTAGGTGTTTATTAATGCCTGTGTGGTGTTATTTTTTTAAATGTTGACATTTTTTAGTTAGTAATTAAGAAAATACAAAGGTTCCATCTCATAAAACATAATGGAATGTAAAAAGTTTGACGCTCATTATCTCTGAACTGCCCTAAACGGAGATAGAACCGTATAATTCTAAGCTCACGACTTGACAATCTACATTTCAACTTGGCCTGTTGACAGTGAATGCTGTACCTGGGAAGTCCAGCGTGTAGGGCTGCCTGTTGAGAGTGAAGGACATGGATCCCTGAGGGTTTTGCTGGTACTGTGTCTCTATGTCAGCACTTGACACTGAGCACTCCTTCTGTTGAGACAAAGACCATATTTGATTTATTTCTTTGACATTCTGATGACAGGATTCAATCCCTTGAGATGCATCGTCTTGTTTTCGAGGGGGTAGCTACGGCATTTCAAATGCAGGTGGGAAGAGAACAAAACAATAGGGACCATGAACCACACAGTACTACAGGACATACAGTATCATCAGAGATGGTTTCAGGAATTCTGTACGATTGATTTATATTGTGTATTAGGTTTCATAGATCAATAATACTTACCCAATGTGTGTGTGCAAGTACATGATAGATTACAGATTTTATTAATTTTGACTGCCAAAATGCACTACACCAACAATTATTTAAATAATCATATTATTTACCGTTCCAAGAATCATGTTTCATGCGTTTTGAGTACAAGTTCCTTTCGGAGTATTAACAACATTGGTAGTCTCTGTAAAATGAGTCTCACACTCTGTTTGAAGGTGAACCACTTTCCACTCCCCCCACACTGCCACTTAGGTGACTGGCCTGCTGCTGAGGACACGCTCATTCTCTGGACACCTGACGTCGCTCGAACAATTCTGTCCAATCAGAGAGGGGCATCGTCAAATCAAGATGTTTTGGGAATCAATAATCATAAATCAATAGTCATTAAAGATGACTATGCACGCAAATCAAAACACCGCCGGTAGATGTTTGCTATTAGCGATAGAAGTCTTACAGATTGTGCCTTTACCTAACTGTAACTCACCCTGGTCCACTTTGGGGGGACTGGTACTTCGGACGACGAACAACTTTTCTCTTCCGCTTGGCACTCACCTGACGCATTTCTGACAAATAAACACACGGAAATAACGAAATAACAGCCAATAAGCACACAGACTGCATCGCATTTGTTCAGCACAGATACAAACACACCACTCCAACCACATTCACAAACTTGAAATATCTAAATGCACCCAAACTTGTGTGAAAAGGTGCATTCTGGGATGGTTGTGTACGGGTTCTGTAGCCTAACTGACAGACCTCTGAAGCGGATCTCATAGACGTCGGTGCCGATGTTGAATGTGAAGGAACTCTTTGGGTTACTCTGGTACTTTTTCTCGATGTCAGAACTCTTGGCCGGGCCTGGGTTTCCCTTTGAATCCTGTGTCAGAAAACACATCCAATCAGTCGCTAAACGTTCTTTACGAACCACAGGAATTCAACCTAACCTCCCTTAAGAAGCGGCCATTAAGAATCACGACTTGAAGAATTCATGTACAGCAGAAAGACCGCAGCAGACCGTTCAAGTGAAGAATTGTTCGTTGTCTAGATACAGATGAAGCCTATCGATATATATATGGCTACACTCTGGGTTGGTGCCTGGTAGTCTAACCTTTCCTCCAAACTTCTCCCAGCCACGACTGCTGCCGTAGAACCACATCCACTTTGTCTGCTGGCCGTCCAAACGCCTCACGCTCAGATTCTTTTTACCTCTGATCCTCATGGCCTTGAAATCAATACACACTTCCCTAGAGAGAGAGAGAGAGAGAGAGAGAGAGAGAGAGAGAGAGAGAGAGAGAGAGAGAGAGAGAGAGAGAGAGAGAGAGAGAGAGAGAGAGAGAGAGAGAGAGAGAGAGAGAGAGAGAGAGAGAGAGAGAGAGAGAGAGAGAGAGAGAGAGAGAGAGAGAGAGAGAGAGAGAGAGAGAGAGAGAGAGAGAGAGAAAAAAAAAAGACAGATGAGAGAGAGAGACAGAGAGAATAAATTAAGAGAAGATGTGAGAGGCTGTACTGATCAATTAACCACTGTTTCAATCAGTCTGTTGCCGTCGTCCTTCGGGTGTACGTCCTTGCCTTACCCATAGGGGGTGTTGTAAATGTTGATCCCTTTGGTGTTGGGCTGGGAGTACTGGGCCTCCAGAATGTGGTCGTTGGCTACGTTACACCAGCCTTTCCCATCATCCAGCTGCCATTGGTAGAGCCTGCCATCATCAAGCTGTATATCTGACAGAGGGATATAAAAATACATATTGGGACATTGTTCAGTCAACACACACAGACAAGCCAGCGTATACACAAGTCAGCATACATTACTTTGTGACCTTAGAATTATAAGGTTCTATCTCCATTTTTGGTCAAAATTTAGTTTCTTTACATAATCTGATCCATTAGGTGTTTATTCATGCCTGTGTGGTGTTATTTTTTAAATGTTGAAGATTTTTTAGTTAGTAATTAATAAAATACTATGGTTCCATCTCACAAAACATAATGGAATGTAAAAACTTTGACGCTCAATATCTCTGAACTGCCGTAAATGGAGATAGAACCTTATAATTCTAAGCTCACGATACAGTACTTGTAGGTACATTAGGGAAGTCAATGTTTTCACTACCAGTAAGTCAACGTTTCCAAAAGTGAACATTACGTCAATCAATAGACTCAATCACTTCATTCCTTCGTTAATTTCACACACTCCTTAGTGATTTCACTTACTTCACACACAACTAATGCATGTCATTGACACTGTAACCCCACATAGACAGCCCTTAGAATGTCTACCTCTATTTTATTTACTATTGTTCAGCACTTGGATGCATTCAATGTATGACTTGTGCTATATAAATAAAGTGTGATTGATTGATTGATTGATTGATTGATACCCTTTATCACACACTAATCGTGAGCTTAGAATGATAAGGTTCTATCTCCGTTTAGGGCAGTTCAGAGATATTGAGCGTCAAAGTTTTTACATTCCATTATGTTTTGTGAGATGGAATCTTTGTATTTTATTAATTACTAACTAAAAAATGTCAACATTTAAAAAAATAACACCACACAGGCATTAATAAACACCTAATGGATCAGATTATGTAAAAAAACTCAATTTTGACCAAAATGGAGATAGAACCTTATAATTCTAACGTCACGCTTTATCACACACTAATGTCATTTGTACCTGTAGATGACGATCTCCTGCCCCTGGCTTCCCCCCGTCTCTCATTAGAGGCGGATCTAGGGCTTTTGGGGTGGTTGAGGTGACAGTTGGCTCCATCGCGACATGTCCCCCTCAGGGCGTACTTGCAGACATGCAGATAGTGGCACTTCTTCCCACTCCGGCAGCCACCTTGGTTGTAGAACCTGCAGGGCTCTCCCTGAGCCTGAAACCCCATACATACAGCATCAATAATTGAAGAGATAACATTGTGAACGTAGACACAATATGACTCAATTATAAGTATAAAATCACCTACGTTAACATATTATCATACCATCATATTATTGTATTATCATACCATTATATAGTATATACCATTATATAGTTCATACTCCCTATATGTGATGTTCTTCCCACATCAATTCCTATGATTGGCCCGCCCTCCCTAAGTAATATATATGTTACGGTACATGTGGGAATACGGTACATGTGGGAAAACTAGGGTGCTAGGGTGCTACGGTTAGGGTTAGGGTTAGACATGCCAGCATATACCAAGTCACCCTAGCACCTAACCCTAACCCTAGTTTTCCCACATGTACCGTATTCCCACATGTACCGTAACATGTATACATCAATACATGCCATTTAGCTGACGCTTTTATGCAACCCTGTCAGGACACTACCACGAACACCAGGAGGCCCATGGGAGACCTCTCTATGTCCCAATAAACTGACCTGGGGTGGGGGTGTGGTAGGTGGTGCTGAGTCTGGCTGTGGTCCTGCTGAGTCGTCGTTTGAGTTCTCATCTGTGTCGCTGCTCTCTGAGTCGCTCTCAGAGAGGCTGAATTCCTCTCGGTAGGACTGGTCGTCTGCAAAGTAAAACATCCGATTATTTATTGTTGTATATCAGAAATAACAACGGGACCCAGAGGAGAGGTTCATTGTCATGCAAGGAATGGAATGAGGAAGGTTACCTTTCCTCTTTCCATTCCATGGATGACAATGAGCCTGTCCTCCAATATCTGTCTCCACTGGTGTTTTCCACAATGTGCATGGATAGTTATACATAACTAAACAGGTGAAAGTAATCTCACAAGCATTGCTTGCATTGCCCTTTAAATTTAAATCAATTGCGCCGCGGACACTAACAGTAGGATAAATCAAAGTGAAACCACGGGTGGGGTGCTGTTGCGTTGTATTTAGACATCTAAATACATCATTTACTATCAACAAGTCAACAAGTCAGTGTGACAATAATGAATAGAATAGAAGAATAAAATAATAGAACAGGCGAATTAGATGTGAAAACCGAGTAAACAGATTCCAAGCGAGAGCTCACCGTTTGTGCTGCTAGACGCCATGGGGAGAAGTTAGGTTTCGTTTTCGTTTTCGTTGTAACTTTAGGTATTTCCAGTGACGATTCCAAAATCATCTGTTAATAAATAACAACTTGCAACTTGCATGCTGGGAACTTCAGTAAATAAACATTTAGGTTCAATCAATTCAATCAATTTGGGTTACTTTGACTGTACAACATGGTATATGTATTACAGTTTTTCCCAATTGCTAAAACACAAAAGCCAATTCTCTAAACCAAATGACCAGTTCTCTAAACACATTAATTTTAATAAAACTAGCTCCCATTTGCCAAAACCATAAACACATTTCACATGAAGACACAATTCACAAAACACAATCCTCCTTTTCTCATAAGTCTAAACACATTTTGTCTTGCTAAAACACAAGTTGCAAAAAACTCTGCTCAAATTCTCAAATTAAAGCTCATGTGATGCAAAATGCTTGCCACAGTCAGCAAAATTTGAACACAATGAACACACCTAGCTTCATTCATTAAACATAACGACTCAAAATGTAAGACACTTGTTGCAAATGATTGTGTGTGTGTGTGTGTGTGTGTGTGTGTGTGTGTGTGTGTGTGTGTGTGTGTGTGTGTGTGTGTGTGTGTGTGTGTGTGTGTGTGTGTGTGTGGTATAGTTCCATAAATAAAATAAAAAACATCACACCCTGAACATTGTTTTCAGTGAGTATTGTTGTGTGTAATGGATCCTCTGTAGTGTTTGCATTGAGTTGTGATACAGTACAGTAGTGTACATGTTACGGTACATGTGGGAATACATGTACCGTGTATGTGGTATAGTTCCATAAATAAATAAATAAACATCACACCCTGAACATTGTTTTCAGTGAGTATTGTTGTGTGTAATGGATCCTCTGTAGTGTTTGCATTGAGTTGTGATACAGTACAGTAGTGTACATGTTATGGTACATGTGGGAATACGGTACATGTGGGAAAACTAGGGTTAGGGTTCGGTGCTAGGGTGCTAGGGTTAAGGTTAGGGTTAGGATTAGGGGTAGGGTTAGGGTTAAGGTTAGGGTTAGACATGCCAGCATGTACCAAGTCACCCTAGCACCTAACCCTAACCCTAGTTTTCCCACATGTACCGTATTCCCACATGTACCGTAACATGCATACTGTATTTTCTGTAGATTTACATATTGTTCATATGAAACACACAAATCTATGAATGCCCAATATAGTACAGCGGCTTAGCACAATATTCGTGCACTTTTTGAAGAAAGCATGACATTTCTACCATAGTTAGTAGTACATACCATAAGGTTTATTTTCAGATGTGGAGGGAAGTCAGATTCGACCCCACAGGCCCGGGAGAGGTCAAATTCAAGATGGCCGCCAGGCCACCGTGTCTAATGTTCAAACACGCTTAATTTTAGAACCAAACAGAGTAGAAAAACACTTTAGGTGTCCTTTCCAACTAAGTTAGGGATGCCCATTCATTTGGTGATACTTTTGAGATCGCCAGAATTCAAGAAAATGCATTTAGGTCAAGGTCAAGGTCAAATTACATTGAAATTACGTGATTACATGAAACTTTGCTTCTATTTTGATAGGCTACTATTGTTATGGTTAGTGTAGAGAAGTAGTACACACTATGCAGACTTAGGCAGGCGAAGGATGCAAAAAGGTGGTTTATTTCCAAAACAAAATTGTACGGAACTCGGTACACACAACTAACAAACTAATGACAAACCGACGAAAGACAAGGGAAGACATGAGGGGATATACAGGGAGCAAACATTCAAGCAGACATGAGGCAGGTGAAGGACAAGACCAAACACAAGTGGAGACAATTACACATACTGTAATCATAGGACACGAACAGAACAATACACAGAGCTGCCAACAGGGGGAGCCTAAGAAACACAGGAAAGTGACTGACACGGGAACTGGGAGACCAGAAGACTGGAGGGACAAGAGAAGAGACACCACACAAGACATTAGACCATAGCAAACCACGAGACCAACACAACACAAGACCAGAACAGAACTAGAACACAGAACACAAAGTCTCTGAGGTGGAGGTGGTGGCAGGGGTGATGATGTGGAGGGCAGAGTTCAAGTGGACGGTAACAAGTTGAGACACAGTTCATGGAGGCAGTGACAAGGTGTGAGGCGGTCCTGGGGGGTGGGGCAAGGGAGTGGCAAAGTCTCGGAAGGGTGACAGGGAAAAGAGTCTATAATGATGGAGACAAGGGCTCGGTTCACAGTATGTTGTCATGGGAGGAGACAGGGGCAAGTGTCCCAGCAAGGAAGCAGGGCGGAGTCACAGAGCGGGGCAAGGTGGAGCAGGGCAAATTGTAAGAACTATCAACTAACAACTATCAAAATCTAACAATCTCCAGAACAAAAGCACAGATCAGTGCACTTAAGTGCAGCTTTGGCACACTTGCACCGTCCAGTGCACCCTTTCTCACAACGACAGCGGATCAACTCATGACACGATTTAGAGGCTTCAGGGAGAGTGGTCCAGAGCGGATGCCAACCAGTTTCTTCCTTTGTCCAGCCCCAGTCAGATGGCTCGGGCATCTTTGGATCCAGGACCAGTGCCTGGTTCCAACAGTTGGCCTGGTAGCAAGTGCGCTTGATGTGCTCTTTGAGGGCTGCCTGGGTTGGAGGAATGTTTTCTAAAGTTCTGGACTTCTGTGTGAAGAGCTGTTTCCTGGCATCATTCACCTCCGTGCTCTCACTGGTTCGGTCATACATTAGCACCACAAATCTTTCTAGCAGTAATTTTGACTCTTCACTGACCTCACCTGGCATGCACAGGAGTTCATTGAAAGCATCATTGACCTCTGGGAAAGACTTCCAAGTCTCCCAGGCAGTCTTCTTTCCTCGGCCAGCGAATGTAGAGACAGTGTCACACCCAGTGAAAGCATGAAAGACTGGGAGAGTCTGGCACTGTATGGGACTCATTGTGGCAACCATTTGGTGAACAGCTGTGTACCTAAAGCTTGCTAAAGCTTGGCCCGCCACCAAAGGCAACCCACAGCTCATCAGGAGCTATTTTGCTAAATGAAGCCACAGCCAGTACCACCACATCGGTATCAACGGTACGTATGGTCACCTTCTTACACCCCTTCTGCACAGCATCTGCCACATGCAGAAGTAGACGAGTGTCTGCCTCCTCTTGTGAACATGGGGCAAGGCAGGCCAAGCATAACTCAGCGGGAGAGCAGAGGACTCCAGTTCCAACTGTTGCATACAGTTCCTTGCCCTGTGGTAGAGGTAGATGAACAGCTTTGTGTGACAGGAAAGAAAACAACTCCGTTTTGTTCTCATCGCATCGAAGGAAGTCCTTCCAGTTCTTAGGCATCACAGTAGGAGGAGCCACCCTTTTCCTGGTGCCCTTTCCCCTCTTCTGTCTGGTTGAGGCTTTCAGGCTGGCAGGTAGATATACATCCCAGACAAGGTCAACGTGGGTGCTTTTCTGATGTTGAGCAGAGATGTATGGTGCAAACACTGTTTCTCCATACTCTTCAAATGTTCTTGATGTGCTAGGATTTAGCATTTGAACCACCGCTGCACCATCAAGAATTACTGCATCAGCTACAGGCACACTCTTGTTTTCGAGCAGATCTGACTCCAGGCAGCGAAGTAGATCTGCTTTAACCCCAATCCGAAGTTTTCCTCCAGTTGACAGAGCTGGTGGGGCTGCCTGGTTTTCATGGGAGAAGAAATGTTGTATGTCTCCATCTCGTGTTTGACAGGAGATGTACAGCCTTGAAAAGAGACCACAGTCACTCTTCAGTGCTGCAAGTTGTGCCTTGTCTTTTGACTTTATTTTGACAGGTGGCCTACTGAACAGTGGCAACTTGTTCTTTCGAAGTGTCTGCGTGACAGGTGTTGTACACTGTTCTAGCCTTTCTGTCACAAACTTGCTGTACTGCTCCTCACCAAGGGTCTCGATCCTTCTCACAGTTTCAGCCACTTGGGTGTCCATGATGTCCCTTGTGTCAATGACTAGTAGGTCTTGGCTGTGTTCTAGAAAAGGATTCCCCATCTCTTCCAGCACTGTCACAAGTGCCTTAACCTCCTTCAGGAATGCTGCTTGCACACCAGGGTGTTGGTCATGGTGATTGTGTCCAGTGTCACTAACTCCATGCTGTTGCTTTATTGCCTGTTCCTCAAACTCTTTAGTGATCCTGGCGATTTCTGGCCCTGCTACCATCCAGCGTCTGAGCACTCCTGGATTGCCAGTCAGTCCAATAGCCCCACCAGAACCTTTCACCATTGCGTTGTTCTGCTCATGGGACTGGTCAAGTGCAATGGCAGAGAACTTATTGCTGGTTTTGTGCACCACAACATTTCCAGACTTGAATTCTGCTAGGACATCTGGGTGTTTTTCAGCAAGAGTCATCATGTCACGGATGTGTATGGGAAGCCATCTGCTATAGTGTGTGTGATCTAGGGCGAACATCCAGGGAATGATTTGCCTCAGGGATTCCACGTACAGCAGGAAGTTACCTTCACGAAGTGACCTGATGTACCGCAGCAAGAGAAGCTCCAATGACAGGGTCTTAAGCCAGTAATCAAAGTGAACACTGGCTTTTGCTCGCTGTATGCACCACTCATCAAAAGATGGACTATCAGGTGGCACGGCATCAGTATCATCAGATGAGCAGTCTTCACTGTAAGCTTGTTGGAGGAGTGTGTAGAGGCTTGCAGCTGTGACCTGGTGTGCATGGCGGGTCTTGCTAGCTAGCAAACTCATTCCCGGCTATAATCAAATTCAATGTCTTTGCATGTTACAGTTAGGAACTAAGGCTTTACTCAAGTGTACTAATATTGTCTGTTCATAGTAAGTCAGTTTACTTGTTATATTTACCTGTTGATATTTCATCAGAAGTGCTCTCTGTCTCGTGCATACTGCACTATCACGGAGTGTTGGCGTTACTACTGGTAACCGTAGCTACTGGTGCCCTAGAGGGCCATCTGCTGATAACTCTGTGCTTAGCAGGAATAAATAAAATAAAATAACCACACATCCCAGTAAATAATTACTAATAACTGAATAATGCAGGGCAATAAAAACGTTTTTTTTCCTCATAAATACAGAGTTCATAAATAAAATGAAATTTTCTGAGCTACATTTTTACATAGACCTTGACCTAAATGCATTTTCTTGAATTCTGGCGATCTCAAAAGTATCACCAAATGAATGGGCATCCCTAACTTAGTTGGTAAGGACACCTAAAGTGTTTTTCTACTCTTTTTGGTTCTAAAATTAAGCCTGTTTGAACATTAGACACAGTGGCCTGGCGGCCATCTTGAATTTGACCTCTCCCGGGCCTCTGGGGTCAAATCTGACTTCCCTCCACATCTGAAAACAAACCTTATGGTATGTACTAACTATGGTAGAAATGTCATGCTTTCTTCAAAAAGTGCACAATTCCTCATAATATGAGAGCTAAGCCGCTGTACTAATACTCTACAGTGATATATTCTGAGAATAGATACTGTAAGGTTTCTAAAAATGTGCTTTGGCAGTTGTGAAAAAAAAGAACATTCTCACACACTGAACATTGTGTTTTCAGTAGTTTTGTTGTAGTCTGTAATGATGCATATAGTGTTTACATTTTTGCAGGCTTTGAGCAGCTGTTTTGGTGTGAAAGTTTGAGTTTTGAAGAGAGAAGGTGTGGTTTTGCTTATGTAGCTTTAGAAAAGTGTGTTTGTAGCAGTTTCTAGGCACAGAGGGAGGTTGACACAGAGGAATGGTGCAGAATAATAGTTTTATTTAGTCCAACACCGCTCAGCACCGTCACTGACGTGCTGAGCCAGTCTTTCCCCCACTCCCGCTGTCTCTCCCTTTCGGGACCCGCTATTCCGCTCCTTGGCTGAGCCCTCGCTCTCGCCCCGCTATTCCGCTCCTTGGCTGAGCCCTCGCTCCCGCCCCGCTAGTCCGCTCCTTGGCTGAGCCCTCGCTCCCGCTATTCCGCTCCTTGGCTGAGCCCTCGCTCTCGCCCCGCTATTCCGCTCCTTGGCTGAGCCCTCGCTCCCGCCCCGCTAGTCCGCTCCTTGGCTGAGCCCTCGCTCCCGCCCCGCTAGTCCTCCCTTTCGGGACCCGCTCCGTCCGTCCGGCTCCCTGCACCTCACCCCCTTTCGGGGTCTCGTGCTGGCTCGCCGCGGCTCTCTCTCTCTCGGTCTCTCCGTGTCTCCGTGCGGCAGGTACTTCCTGCCCTACTCATCTCCCGAGGGAACAAACACACACAGGTTAAATAGACCAGTGGAACAATGAGTCTGATCACTGACACCTGTCCGTAATCAGCCCATCATAACGAGCCTGATCACTGACACCTGTCCGTAATCAACCCATCATTCCCCTCCAATGGCAGTCTGGCTCCCTCTGCAGGCCAGAACGCGCCATGTTCCCCACACATCCCCACCGCCAGTTTCGAGGCCGGGGATACAACCGGCCGATAGCCTACTCCCCCCCCCCATCACGGGAGAGGAAGTCGGCCACGACCATCTGCGTCCCCGGCCTGTGAACCACCGTGAAGTTGAAGGGCTGCAACGCGAGGTACCACCGGGTGATCCTCGCGTTGGTGTCCTTCATGCGGTGGAGCCACTGTAGGGGAGCATGGTCGGAGTAGAGGGTGAACGAGCGCCCCAGCAGGTAGTACCGGAGGGCGCCGACCGCCCACCGAATGGCCAGACACTCCTTCTCCACCGTGCTGTACCTGCCCTCCCGCTCCGACAGCTTTCGGCTCAGGTACAGCACCGGACGGTCGAATCCCTCCACCTGCTGGGTCAGCACCGCCCCCAGCCCTCTATCCGACGCGTCTGTCTGCAGAGAAAAAGGAATGTTAAAGTTAGGAGCATACAAGACTGTCTCCCCACAGAGGGCGTTCTTAATCCCATCGAACGCCACTTGGCACCGCTCACTCCATTGGACCGGGTCCGGGGCCCCCTTCCGGGTGAGGTCGGTAAGGGGGCTGGCCAGCTCCGAGAACCCCGGCACAAACTGCCGGTAGTAGCTGGCCAGTCCCAGGAACCGCCTCACGTCCTTCCGGGTCCTGGGCCGCGGGGCGGCGGCGATCGCAGTGGTTTTGTCCACCTGCGGTCGCACCTCCCCACCGCCCAGGATGTACCCCAGATACCGGATCTCCCCCCGCCCGATCACGCACTTCGCCGGGTTCGCCGTCAGCCCCGCCTGCCTCAGCGACTGTAGTACCGCAGCCACCCTCTGCATATGCTGCGGCCAGGTGTCCGCATAGACGACAATGTCATCTACGTACGCCGCAGCATACGCAGAGTGCGGCCGCAGAATACGGTCCATCAGCCGCTGAAACGTGGCCGGGGCCCCAAACAACCCGAACGGAAGCGCGGTGAACTGGAATAACCCCCGCGGGGTAGAGAATGCCGTTTTTTCCCGGGCTGCCGACGATAATGGTATCTGCCAGTACCCCTTCGTGCAATCCAATGTTGTGTAATATTTCGCCGTGCCAAGCCGGTCCAGGAGCTCGTCGACCCGGGGCATAGGGTAGGCATCGAATTTAGACACCGCGTTCACCCGTCTATAGTCCACACAGAACCGTACAGACCCATCGCGCTTTGTCACCAGCACGATGGGGCTGCACCAGTCGCTATGCGACTCCTCGACCACGCCCAGTTTTAGCATAGAGTCTAATTCCCGGCTCACCACGTCTCGTCTGTGAGCCGGCAGCCTGTATGGCCGCGTACGTACCGTAACCCCCGGTGGCGTAACTATCTGATGCTCTATGAGGCGAGTACGACCGGGTATAGGGGAGAACACATCTGCGAACCTATGTTGCAATCGATCAACGTCCGCCCGCTGGTTCGCCGAGAGATGGTCGCCTACGCAGGCCGGGGCGCTAGTACTCGTTTTTGGGACCTCCGGCCCGAACTCATCCTGCTCGGGAAGTAGCGTCACCAGGGAAACAGGGACCACGTCGTTCCATTTTTTTAGTAGGTTGATGTGGTATATTTGCGTGCAATCCCCTCTATCCGACCGCACTACCTCGTAGTCTACATCCCCAATTCGCCGTGTGACCACGAACGGCCCTTGCCACTTGGCGAGTAATTTAGAGCTAGACGTGGGCAGTAATACGAGGACTTTGTCTCCCGGTGCGAAATTGCGTAGTCTAGTCCCTCTGTCGTACAGCCGTTTCTGCCGCTCCTGGGCCTCGAGCAAATGCTCCCGTGACATAACCCCCAGTGCGTGGAGCTTTGCTCGTAGGTCCAGGACGTATTGTATTTCATTCTTACTGTCACTAGACCCTTCCTCCCAGCTTTCTTTAATCAGGTCTAGGACGCCCCGTGGCTTGCGCCCGTATAGGAGCTCAAAGGGGGAAAACCCCGTGGAAGCCTGGGGTACTTCCCGCACTGCGAACAACAGAGGGTCTAACCACTTATGCCAATTACGACTATCTTCGTGAATGAACTTACGGATCATTGACTTAAGCGTCCGATTGAACCGCTCACACAGCCCGTCGGTAGCTGGGTGGTACACGCTCGTTCGGACCGCCTTAATGTCTAACAACCCGTAAAGTTCCCTAAGTGTTCGTGACATAAAGTTAGTGCCTTGGTCGGTGAGGATCTCTTTCGGGATCCCCACCCGGGAGATGACCTGGAATAACGCCTGTGCTACACTCTTTGCAGAGATAGTACGAAGCGGTATTGCCTCGGGGTATCGAGTCGCGTAGTCTATGAGGACTAACACGAACCGATAGCCCTGTGAGCAACGTTCAAATGGCCCGATTATATCCATCCCAATCCGGTCGAATGGTGCCTCTACCAGGGGAAGGGGGCACAACGGTGCCCTGGGCACGGCCGGGGGATTGACTAATTGGCACTCGCGGCAGGATGCACACCACAGATGCACCTCTGCCCGAATCCCCGGCCAATAAAATCGAGCCATTATCCGATTGAGTGTTTTATCGTATCCTAGGTGGCCTGCCATCGGGTTATAATGCGCCGCCTGAAATATAGCTTTCCGGCGGCTCCTAGGTACCAACAACTGGGTCGTTTCCTCGTCCCTGCGAGTGTCACGACTCACTCTATACAGTCTGTCCCTAATCAATACGAAATACGGGTGGGCGCGCACAGCGTCTGGCCGTACCAGCACACCATCAATACTGATCACCTGGTCATAGGCGGAGCGTAGAGTGGCGTCGCGAGACTGCTCGAGGGGGAAGTCGGCTACTGGAGGGAACGCAGGCGGCGGATCTGCGGGTGCCGGACCCACCGCCTCCTCCGGCTCCTCGGCAGCGTCGGACGCCCTCGCATCAGCGCAGAGCACTGCGCACGCCTCACATTTCCCTGTCGGTCGTGCACGCACCCCCGTGGTTTCCCCTAATACCTGCGGAAACCCAGCCCAATCTAAACCCAAAATTAGGGGGTGCATGAGGCTCGGACTAACCGCCGCCTTGACACTATACTTTTTCCCCCCATAACGAATTTCGATGGGGACCACCGGATACTGGTGACAATCCCCATGCACACACAGTATCCCAACCCGCGATGCCTCTAACAATGCCCCGGGTCGAACCAGGCGCTGGTGGATCATGGTCTGTTGGGCGCCAGAATCCAACAGCGCCTGGTGCGTCTCACGCTGTACCCTTACTGGGATGTAAAACGCCTGTCCTGGACGCGAGGGAGGGGTCGGACTGCCGACGACGCGGATTACCTGACCCACCTCCATCTCGGGGCATTCCCGGCGGAGGTGGCCAGGCTGTCCGCATCGCCAGCATCCCTCCTCTACCGCTCGTGGGGCCGTCTGTGGGGTGGAGGTTGGCCCCCCGTGTGTGTTCCTCCCCCCGGTGTCCCGCCCCGTCCTCCGGGCTGGCGTTGGTGGCTCCCGCCGCGGCTCCACCCTAGGCCGTACCCCAGGCCGCGCCCCGCCGGCCCGTTGGCGCGGAGCCGGGGTCGGGGTAGGGCGCGGGCCCGGGGCTGGGCCCGGGGCTGGAACCTGCGGTCGAGGCGGGTGGTTGTCGGGGGAGGGGTCGAGAATGGCCTCCGGCGCGTCCCGCACCCCCCTCCTCTGGGCCCGAACCGGTGGCTCGGTGCGGTCCAGTAGCTCGCGGAGCATGGCCCGCTGCTCCGCCTGCCCCCGCATCAACTCCGCCGCCATCACCTCCTGCGCCTGTAGCATCCGGGCCAGGTGCGCCACCACCTGGACCGATGAGTCCATGGTCCTCTGGGCGTGTGTGCCGACCCCCTCTCTGTGCCCCACGTTGGGCGCCAGATGTAGCAGTTTCTAGGCACAGAGGGAGGTTGACACAGAGGAATGGTGCAGAATAATAGTTTTATTTAGTCCAACACCGCTCAGCACCGTCACTGACGTGCTGAGCCAGTCTTTCCCCCACTCCCGCTGTCTCTCCCTTTCGGGACCCGCTATTCCGCTCCTTGGCTGAGCCCTCGCTCTCGCCCCGCTATTCCGCTCCTTGGCTGAGCCCTCGCTCCCGCCCCGCTAGTCCGCTCCTTGGCTGAGCCCTCGCTCCCGCTATTCCGCTCCTTGGCTGAGCCCTCGCTCCCGCTATTCCGCTCCTTGGCTGAGCCCTCGCTCTCGCCCCGCTATTCCGCTCCTTGGCTGAGCCCTCGCTCCCGCCCCGCTAGTCCGCTCCTTGGCTGAGCCCTCGCTCCCGCCCCGCTAGTCCTCCCTTTCGGGACCCGCTCCGTCCGTCCGGCTCCCTGCACCTCACCCCCTTTCGGGGTCTCGTGCTGGCTCGCCGCGGCTCTCTCTCTCTCTCTCGGTCTCTCCGTGTCTCCGTGCGGCAGGTACTTCCTGCCCTACTCATCTCCCGAGGGAACAAACACACACAGGTTAAATAGACCAGTGGAACAATGAGTCTGATCACTGACACCTGTCCGTAATCAGCCCATCATAACGAGCCTGATCACTGACACCTGTCCGTAATCAACCCATCATTCCCCTCCAATGGCAGTCTGGCTCCCTCTGCAGGCCAGAACGCGCCATGTTCCCCACAGTGTTGTGTTTAGAGTTTTGGGAACATGGAGGGAAGTTTTGTGAAATGTGTTTTAGCAATTGAGAAAAACTGTAATATGTTTTTTTGAGGGACCCCCAATTGTTGTATTTGTTATTATTATTATTATTAATTACAATTTACAATACAAATACAACAATTGGGGGGGGGGCAAAAAACCCCTGGTATGTCCTGTATAACATGATAGCCATCTATGAGCAATGCACTGTATATAAGATGATGACCAAGGGTATTTCTGCTGCTGACCAAGGGGCTGAGTCCAGTTGATGGGGCCCAATTTTCTTTTAGACTCTGTAGGCTACTGTATTTGTTTATTAAGACTTACATAAATATGATATATTGTCTGAATTTGTCTTGTTTTATCAAATGTTCCAATTATTTTCATTTCTTGTGCTGGTTTATTGTGAACAACATGTAAAATTGCAGGAAACTAGCACAAATAATTGTGTGGGAGAGAGGGGCCGCCGCTACCAAAACGTGCACAGTTTTGGGTCGCTCCACCACCAAAAAATCTCACTCCAAACTTTTGGTGAAACTTGGCAGCCCTGTTGACAGGTGCTTGAATGTGATGATTCAGAAGGTGTTGGAACCCTGTAAGTATCTGTTCTCCTCTACTCTGCTCATCTCATGGGTCTGACATTTGACGACATTTGACCTCTGTTTTCAGAACAGGAAAGACACACATCCTCCCACACACACTTTAATTACTAGTTATTGACCTCCTTATCCCTCTAAAGAAAGTAATTGATTATCATTATGGCCCCAAACTCAGCTTCTGAAAAAAAATCTTTATTTTTGTCTTTATCGTAATTACTTTAAGACATTATAATTGATTGGGAAATTCAGTTAGAATCATTATACACATTATATTATTATTATTATTATTATTATGATTCCTACTACGTATTAGTATTGTTGGTTTACTTATTATTTTCCTGGCTCAAAAAGTCCCTGACCAAAAATGCTATGAATGTGCATGCCACAACTATGCCACATATTGCAGGGGATTTTGGCACTTTTTTGGGGGCCGCTACCCACACGTTTAGCTGTGTTGCTCATTCCACGAATGCATGATCCTTACAAGTTGTGCCTCGTTGTAAAGGTGACTAATCAGGCTTTCCATCGATATAAAATACAATACCAATTGGTATTATTAAAGGGGAGGAAGAATCGACTGAAATAACGTTTCCAAACTTTTTTGGAGGAGTTTATATCTTGTCATGACTGAAATCAACGTGATAATGACGTCAGTCTGCTGCGTGGCACCACGTGATGTCTGATTGACACCTGCACGTGATGTCTGATTGACACCTGCACGTGATGTCTGATTAACACCTGCACGTGATGTCTGATTGAAGAGTCACTGTGGAGGACCGTTACATGCTTCTGTAACAGGTTAAGGAATGAGTGATGTTTTTGTAACCTTTCATTTTATATTTTGTGGTTAGGTAAGTTTTATTTAACCAAAATCTGGTATTGTTAAATAATTGTAATTTGTAGGAGGTTTGTGTGTAATTGCGACCCTAGGGGGCAGTGGTGGCTATAGGTTTGTGTGTAATTGTGTGGCTATAGGTTGCATTTTCCGCGTTTCTCTCTCAGTCTAAGATCTTTGAGACGGAGAGAGGTACGTGTCTACAGCAGTGCAATGTAAACTTATAACATACCTATCGTAACTTTAATTTGAGTGCACATGAGAAGTTGTACATGCATTTAAGGATGAATGCACATAAATTCTGTCATGTTGTATCGAAAACATTGGTGTTTTGAGCGTTTTAGAGACTTTAATTTAGCTAACCTCGTGGTTCATTTTTCTGTATGCTAGCGCTCATCACTGTTCTCCGTGTCAGTTAGCTGAAATGTTTCACGCTTCTGTATTTTAACCTCTCTTTGGAAGGTAAATAATAATAATAATAATAATAATAATAATAATAATAATAGTGTGGTGGACCAGAGTTTCTATTGGGGGATGAACAATGAACCCTGATTACAAAAGGATGAACCTGACGAGATGCACCTGGCCACGCCGACTCTGGATGGGGACTCTGAGCATAAATAGACAGAGCCGGGAGTTGAGGTGGTGGAGGGGAGCGGCCGGAGGTCCGTTGACAGACATGATCAACACAAGACGTAGCTTTTCAAAACGTTTACCTGTGCACTATCTTTGGGGGGCGGGAGCCGATCGCGTCCCATTAGGGGTCACCGTCGCCGAAGATAGGTAGCGAGGTGGAGGAACGAGTCACTAATAGATTAGTCCCAGCAGCTTGCTGGGTGAAGTTAGGGACGGGAAATTAATCGTGCAGGCCGCTCTCTTACATTGGCTGCTGGAGTCTCCTGCTGCAGACGGAGCGCTCCAGACAGGCACCACGCAATCAAACGGGTTCCCCCGATACTAATCCCATTCCCAACCCACGGCGGTGTCTCCGCTCCGATCGGGGGTCGCATCGCTTCGGCGAGTTAAGTATTTTAAATCCGCTAAATAATCAATTGAATGTATATGTTTCCGTGTTTAGATCATATACATTGTATCTGTATTATATCTTTTGTATTTTATATAGTGTCATAACAATTGTGTAGGCCTACTCCGTTGGCATAGCAGTGGTGGACTTGGGTAGGCTTTAGGTTAGAGCATTCTGCGCGCAACGCCAGCCCACACTGGTAGGCTATTGGGGGTCTTGTATTTTTGTGTGGGCAGCGTGAGCCGTGTCACTTAATTTGAAGGAACAGTGGCAGTGTTCCCCTTTTGTTTTGCTTTGCTGTGTCATATGTAATGTCATATGTAATGTCACATGTCACATGTCATATGTAATGAACAGTGGTAGTGTTCTCCTTTTTGTTTGCTGTGCTGTGTTTAAGGCTGGTGTGGCAGGCCGTTGTTTGAGTGTTGTGATCACTATACTCATCTATTTCTCTTATTAAACAACATACCCTTTTTTGGCTCCAGGTAGGCGGGGCTAGTTGCGGGTGAGTTTTCCCGAACCATTCAGGTCTATGCCCTGTCCCAAACAGCTATGTCACATTAATTTTATATATACAGTATTGTTAAATAAAGAACGTTGTATTTTCTATTACCAAACCCTAGGTGTGCTTCCTGAATTCTCATCCATGTGACATATTTCCCGGACCAACCCGGTAAAAAAAGGTGGTGGCAGAGCTATCTCTAGAACCCACAAATTGCCTTTCATACCCCATACTTGGGTTTATTTCAATAATAATAATGATAATGATCTAATTCTAAATGAACAACCTGTATATGAATAGAGAGCTTAGTAAGTATTCTACAAGCTGTAACTGTCGTACAATGTTGATACAGATGCGCCATAGCAGCTAATTAGCTCGCTAGCTGAAGTCAGTTGAAATGCTAGCTAGGCTACTAGCTCAAGTGTGAGAACAGCGACTTAGAAACCACTGCCAAAATACATCTTTAGTTGATATTATCTACTTCTCTCTCGTGAATAATCGACGTCGCTAACTGCATTGCATCCATAGAAGACACTAGTATTGGCCTGCAAAATTAATAGATAACTTTCTTTTCCAACATGAACTTGCTCCTTTGCAGATTAAGATTTGAAAAAAAGGACTGACTTAATATACCTTTAAAACCTTTTAATATACCGCCTTTAAACTGGGCGTGAGTAGCTACTAGCTAGCAGCCTAAGAAACGTGGGTTTCAATTTTTAGCACTAACATTTTCGAAATGTTGTTAGGTTTGTACTTAAGTATCTGTTCGTGAGCTTAGAATGATGAGGTTCTATCTCCGTTTAGAATGATAAGGTTCTATCTCCGTTTAGAATGATAAGGTTCTATCTCCGTTTAGAATGATAAGGTTCTATCTCCGTTTAGAATGATAAGGTTCTATCTCCGTTTAGAATGATACGGTTCTATCTCCGTTTAGAATAAGGTTCTATCTCCGTTTAGGATGATAAGGTTCTATCTCCGTTTAGAATGATAAGGTTCTATCTCCGTTTAGAATTATAAGGTTCTATCTCCGTTTAGAATTATTATAAGGTTCTATCTCCGTTTAGGGCAGTTCAGAGATACTGAGCGTCAAAGTTTTTACATTTGTAAGGTGATCAACTTCTCCAGTATCGATTTAATTGAGTCGTCACTTACAAGCGAGTTCGTTTAATCTCAACGAGACGTTCTTGATATCACTTCTTAAGATGATATGATCCAATCAAATATTAGGCACCACTACTGAACTGTTCATTAAGATAATATTTATTCAAGCACATCAGCAAGCAATAATAGTTCATTTCCATGGAAAAGAGTCTTTTCTAGTTTCACCTCTGCAGGCCTATCTCAGCTAGCCGTCAACAAGTTAACTGCAGTGGCTCCACTAAAACAAGAGTCCCTCTCACCTCCGTACATAGTCCTTTATACAATTCATCAAACATTTTGGGCTGGGTGATGCCCCCCCCCCCTCTATCTGGTAGTTTTCCAAGTGTCAGCACAAATCCGTTGCAGCTGCAGAAAGTCTTCTCGTTAGCGTTGGCCTTCAATTCTTCTCTTGTGTGGGTGCGAGAGTCTATGTATGTTATCAGCTTGAGTGTCCTGCTAGCGTCTCGTTCCCATGGTGATATCGTACTTTGTATGAGCAGAGCATTGTGTCAGTGTCCTTATCAGAATGTCTTGTTATCAGAATGTTTTGTGAAAACACAACTTATTGAAGTTACACAGTAATATTAGGATTCAATTTACAAGTTAGAAGAATAGACTTATCATTAATCATTAGTTATGAAAGTACAGAAAAATAGAATATTATAACAGCAGGTGTAAAATGGTTGTTAGCACATAGGTAAAAATAAGTAATTTACAGGCAGTTTGAATCATAAAACGTTCTTTTAGTCAGGAGCTTGTATTTCTTCTTGTCGCTCAAAAACAGAACCTCTCTTTTGGCTTTGCGTGACCTTCCTATTGTTCTCAACTGACCGCATTCACATATTATTTAAATGAGCACATAGTACATGATTTATCACTTCTAGTTATTTTAATACAAATTCCCAACAAATTCCATTATGTTTTGTGAGATGGAACCTTTGTATTTTATGAATTACTAACTCAAAAATGTCAACATTTAAAAAAATAACACCACACAAGCATTAATAAACACCTTATGGATCAGATTATGTAAAAAACTAAATTTTGACAAAATGGAGATAGAACCTTATAATTCGAACGTCACGATTTTCGAAATGTTGTTAGGTTTGTACATAAGTATCTGTTCTCCTCTACTCTGCTCATCTCATGGGTCTGACAGTTGACGGCAGGATGACCCAAGACCAGCTACTCTGGGGCCTGAAGAAGGATGTGCGCTCCCTGCTCAACTCATCCAAGCTAGGCCTGTCCCCGGACCACCTGCGACGGGACTACCTCTGCATCGTGGGCCATCCGTTGCCTCTGAGGTCCCTCGGCTTCCACAGCGTGATGGACATGATCAAGGAGATGCCTGACGTGGTGAAGATGGACTTTTTGGAAGATGGCAGCTTGGTGTTGAAAGGTAAAGCCCAGTCTAGTACTAGCCTATGGTGCACAGAGTCGGCTGTGGCGCAGGAGGTAGAGTCGCCGTCTAATGATCACAAGGTTGGCAGATCGGCTGTTCGAGCCCCGGCTGGCCACATGTCGAAGTGTCCTTGGGCAAGACACTGAACCCCAAAATTGCTCCCAGTGAGCGGGCCGGCGCCTTGCATGGCAGCTTGCCGCCATTGGTGTGTGAATGTGTGTGTGAATGTGTGAATGAGAGGCCGTTGTAAAGCGCATTGGAGCAGCAAAAAAGTCGCTATAAGTGCAGTCCATTTACCATTACCATTTTAGTACTATGACCTGCACAGAGTAAAATTACACACGTATGCACGAAAAAACGACTTTATTCCAACCCAACTCTTTGCCTCGCTTTTTCTTCCCCTCCCTCCCTCCCTCCCCTCCCTCCCTCCCTCCCTCCCATCCCTTGGTCCCTCTGCAGCGGTTATGGACGAAAGCACCCGACGCATAGGGGAGATGGTGGCCCGGCAGCGCGACCCTAAGACCAACAAACCACACAGGGGCGGTGGCGGTATGGGCTTCTTCTCCCCGCACTACAGGAAACAACAGTTCCCCGCCGGCCGCCTCCCCCGGCGGGGCCACGCCCCCCCGGCCCTGCCCGCTCAGCAGTGCTCACAGCTGCGGCAGCTGCTCGCCCAGGGGCCCGTGGGCCTGTCGGAGCTGAAGGCCAGCTTCGCCCGCCGCTTCGGCCACCCGCTGCGCGTCGCCAACCTCGGCTTCTACTCCGTCGCGGAGATGCTGGCGGCCGCGGCGGACCTGGTGGCGGTCAAGCAGAGCCGGACCGTCTCCCTGCTAACCCTGAAGGTGGCGCCACCTGCGATGGGGCTGACGGCGTCGCAGGGTGGGGCGCTGATGGCATCGCGTGGGGGGACGGCGGTGAGGACGTGGCAGATAAAGCCACCTCGACCACAGCTGACCCCCTCGACGGACACATGTGCGAGGCCAGCGGTAGACACAGGTGGGTTGGTGCTACAGTGTAGACCAGGGGTCGGCAACCCAAAATGTTGAAAGAGCCATATTGGACCCAAAAAACAAAAAACTAATCTGTCTGGAGCCGCAAATTTTTTTAAGCCTTATATGAATGAATGAATGGTCTTTATTGTCATTGCTACAGTACAGGTACCAAACAACGAAATTTAGGAGGGGTGGCTCCCCTGGTGTTAGGAAAGAAAAAAAACTTTAAAAAAACACTTTAAAAAAACACAAGAAGGGAAGGAGCTGGTTTACATAAATAAAGGCTATGTACACTATCCACTATACTATACTGTACAGATAGACGACTAGGGTTGTCATATTGCACATAGTGTTGTAAAGCGCATTGGAGCAGCAAAAAAGTCGCTATAAGTGCAGTCCATTTACCATTACCATTTTAGTACTATGACCTGCACAGAGTAAAATTACACACGTATGCACGAAAAAACGACTTTATTCTAACCCAACTCTTTGCCTCGCTTTTTCTTCCCCTCCCTCCCCTCCCTCCAGGGTGGGGCGCTGATGGCATCGCTTCGGGGGACGGCGGTGAGGACGGGGCAGATAAAGCCACCTCGACCACAGCTGACCCCCTCGACGGACACAAGTGCGAGGCCAGCGGTAGACACAGGTGGGTTGGTGCTACAGTGTAGACCAGGGGTCGGCAACCCAAAATGTTGAAAGAGCCATATTGGACCAAAAAAACAAAAAACTAATCTGTCTGGAGCCGCAAAAAAATTAAAGCCTTATATGAATGAATGAATGGTCTTTATTGTCATTGCTACAGTACAGGTACCAAACAACGAAATTTAGAAGGGGTGGCTCCCCTGGTGTTAGGAAAGAAAAAATACTTTAAAAAAACACAAGAAGGGAAGGAGCTGGTTTACATAAATAAAGGCTATGTACACTATCCACTATACTATACTGTACAGATAGACGACTAGGGTTGTCATATTGCACATAGTGTTGTAAAGCGCATTGGAGCAGCAAAAAAGTTGCTATAAATGCAGTCCATTTACCATTACCATTTTAGTACTATGACCTGCACAGAGTAAAATTACACACGTATGCACGAAAAAACGACTTTATTCTAACCCAACTCTTTGCCTCGCTTTTTCTTCCCCTCCCTCCCTCCCTCCCATCCCTTGGTCCCTCTGCAGCGGTTATGGACGAAAGCACCCGACGCATAGGGGAGATGGTGGCCCGGCAGCGCGACCCTAAGACCAACAAACCACACAGGGGCGGTGGCGGTATGGGCTTCTTCTCCCCGCACTACAGGAAACAACAGTTCCCCGCCGGCCGCCTCCCCCGGCGGGGCCACGCCCCCCCGGCCCTGCCCGCTCAGCTGCGCTCACAGCTGCGGCAGCTGCTCGCCCTGGGGCCCGTGGGCCTGTCGGAGCTGAAGGCCAGCTTCGCCCGCCGCTTCGGCCACCCGCTGCGCGTCGCCAACCTCGGCTTCTACTCCGTCGCGGAGATGCTGGCGGCCGCGGCGGACCTGGTGGCGGTCAAGCAGAGCCGGACCGTCTCCCTGCTAACCCTGAAGGTGGCGCCACCTGCGATGGGGCTGACGGCGTCGCAGGGTGGGGCGCTGATGGCATCGCGTGGGGGGACGGTGGTGAGGACGGGGCAGATAAAGCCACCTCGACCACAGCTGACCCCCTCGACGGACACATGTGCGAGGCCAGCGGTAGACACAGGTGGGTTGGTGCTACAGTGTAGACCAGGGGTCGGCAACCCAAAATGTTGAAAGAGCCATATTGGACCAAAAAAACAAAAAACTAATCTGTCTGGAGCCGCAAAAAAATTAAAGCCTTATATGAATGAATGAATGGTCTTTATTGTCATTGCTACAGTACAGGTACCAAACAACGAAATTTAGGAGGGGTGGCTCCCCTGGTGTTAGGAAAGAAAAAAAACTTTAAAAAAAACACTTTAAAAAAACACAAGAAGGCAAGGAGCTGGTTTACATAAATAAAGGCTATGTACACTATCCACTATACTATACTGTACAGATAGACGACTAGGGTTGTCATATTGCACATAGTGTTGTAAAGCGCATTGGAGCTGCAAAAAAGTCGCTATAAGTGCAGTCCATTTACCATTACCATTTTAGTACTATGACCTGCACAGAGTAAAATTACACACGTATGCACGAAAAAACTACTTTATTCCAACCCAACTCTTTGCCTCGCTTTTTCTTCCCCTCCCTCCCTCCCTCCCCTCCCTCCCATATAAGCCTTATAATGAAGGCAACACATGCTGTAAAGTTATGACCATGGTATTGTAATGTCCAAATTGTAACTATATACGACTGTCGCATCTGGCAGGCCCATGCAGAACACGAGTTCGTCAGAAAGCAATAGCGTTGGTTCTTTCGATTCTGAACAATGATACAACAATGTTCCATCATTAGGGACTCCGGAGCAAACCAGAGATCTCATCCATTTCAGGAGCGAAAATGAGAACCATTTTCTTAAAAGCAAAGCGGCCTCAAAAGGCCTTTGGGAGTGAGTAATTGGTTTTAAAGTTTCTTGACTGCATACAAACGTCTATGTTTGTTTATAGTTTTTTACATTCTGTTAACATACATTTTTTATTATTGTTATGATACAGGGCGTTTATTAAACAAATTGGGCTGGAAGGGAAGATGTCCCACCAGCAAGTGTCCATGAAATGGGAGAACCTGAAAAGGAAATATAAGGTAACCTGAGAGCAATGTGGTTCAATGTACTATTCCTGTACTATTCCTATTCCATCACAAATACTGTGTAGGCTACTGTAATAAAGGCATAAAGGCATTATTTGTCATTCTTCTCAATATTAACATTGTGTGTTTATTGCAGGAGTTGAAAACCCCAAAGACCGGGTCAGGCACAGAGGGTGGGGAAGTTACAGCGGCCATTGGCAATTTTTTACTGATATGCATCAGGTCCTGGGAGCTAGGCCATCCATCGACCCCCCTGTGGTGGTCAGCTCTTTGGTAAGGTTTGAAGATTAGATACAATCACATTTACCAAGTAATGCAATAGTAATTCATCCATTTCTAACATGTATTTCCTTCTCATTTGTTTTTTTTCTTTCAGGAAATGACCAGCCTCTCCCTCCGCCTCTTCCTCAGCCTCTCCCTCCGCCTCAGCCTCCACCTCAGCCTCCACCTCAGCCTCAGCCCCAGCCTCAACCTCAGCTCCAGCCCCAGCCTCAACCTCAGCCCCCGCCCCAGCCTCAACCTCACCCAGCCCTCAAACCCCGAGGAAGAAGAGGAGGACGACCGCCCTAGACACCCTGGTAACCCTGGTGGAAAAAGACATGGAGCTTGAACAGGAGCGTCATGCTACAAATGACGCCAACACAAAAGAATTTTTAGCGCTGTTCAAACAGCTAGTGGATAAAATTCCTGACAAGTAGAGTAGATTTGTTTAGAGGGGCTATTCCATCAACTTTGCTAAAGGAAAGTCCATATTTTTGGGATTTTCCTTTAGCAACGTTGATGGAATAGCCCCAAAGTTGTTAACAGTTAATTAACCTTGTTGTTTTTATTGTGCTGTTCGGGGTATTCCATCAACTTTGCTAAAGGAAAGTCCTTATTTTGGGGATTTTCCTTTAGCAACATTGATGATACTTACATTTGTTGTTGTTGTTGTTGTTGGACTACTAAAGTATTTGTTTCAAACCAATTGTTGGTGGATTCATTATGAGCATGAATAACAGATTGTCTTATATAATCAAACCACATTTTCCCATTTAGCTAGCAGTTAGTGCACTGTAAAAATCCTAAAATTGTAAGACAAATATTTTTGTAATATTTTTTTTATTTGAAGAAATCACACAATTAAGACATAAAACATGGTATCAACATGGCTAACATACAAACTATATACAATTATACATTTCTGGGTCACAAACAGCATTGTACTATGGTGCTTGCACATGGCCCGAAACCAAGGCAGCCAGTCTGTCCCTTGTAGCATTCCCAGAGGTCTCGTTACCTGCTAGGGGCTCACCGGGAGGTTGGGGGTCAAACATGTCCTGTGCATCTGGATCTAGCTCCAGCATGTCTCCATTATCGAGACACACATTGTGCAAAAAGGCACAGGACTCAACTACCACAGGTGCAAATGTTGGTTTAACCTCCAAGGCTTTGAACAGGGTAGATCTCCATCTGGTCTTCATCATTCCAAAAGCCCTTTCTACAATGCTGCGGCCTCTGGAATGATAATTATTGAAGCGCCCCTGTATTTGTCCAATAACGGGATCCTTGTATGGTGTGATGAGGCAGATTGGTGTGTCCAAACAGGGATAGCCACCATCACCCAGAAGCATGTAACCCCTGGGAGGGTACTGTCTGGTCCTGTAAAAGGTACTGTTCTTCATGATGCGTGTGTCATGAACCGACCCCGGGTAGCCTACAAAGATGTCAAGGAATCTACCCTTCGAATCACAAATTGCCTGCATGTTTATAGAAAAGAATCCTTTGTAATTTAAATAGTCAATTCGGTGTAGTAGAGGGGGTTTGATCCTGATATGGCAGCCATCTATTGCACCCACAACGTTGTTGAAGGCAGGGCTTCCTGATAGCAGGGCAAATCCTTGCCCAACAGCATGAAGCTCTCCTGCCGGTGGGAGAGAGATGGCTCGCTTGAGGTTGTTCCAAATGTGCTGTGCAACTCTGTGGATGATGCGGTGGACTGTGGCTTTTGGCACATTGAAGACACGGCATACAACCTGATAGGACAGTCCATGAGCCAGCCAGTACACATAAATGAGGACTTCCATCTGATTTCCCCAGCCATGATCCTGTTCCCTCTGTAGGAGCCTCTGCAGACCATGCATGGCTCTTCTGCTGAGGCGGTAGTCCTGTCTCAGCTCAGCCTCTACATTAAACCATAAACGCAGGATGGGCAGGTCCTGACTCAGCTTGCAGTATCTCATAGGATGACCAGTCTGTAAAAGGAAATACGTTCACATTCCTTAGTCTGAATAGGAAAGATTTTACTGCAGGACATTTCTCCATTCCCCATCCCCCAAGCAATGTCCCCATCCCCCAAGCAATGTCCCCATCCCCCAATCAATGTCCCCATCCCCCAAGCCATTTCCCCCCAATCCCCCCAAACCAAACACATATGGAACAAACACGTTAATAGCACGATAGCATTAATTACCACGTAATTACGCCATGTACGCATTGTACTGCACACAGATCATCACACAAATCAATAATACAAAAAGTAAAAGGTCGGTTACTCGTTGAGACAACATTTACATGAATAACCACTATACTAGCATGTTGTGTTGCTTGGTTAAAAACTTTTTTGCAGTCTATCGTACATACCAAAAACTGTCCCATCAGTCCCATCAGTATTCTGGCGCGTCGAAGACGTCTTGCTCTTCCATGATTTCTCAGGTGTGTTGATAATAAACGAAAATAGATGCTTATAGCACACGCAACAGAAATAAACACAGCTGAAGAATATGGAAGGCCATGCCCGCAAAAAACGGCTCGTCTCCACACGTGATATTTTGACGCCTCAAGGCGTCAATTCCACACGTCGATTTTTAACGTGTCTACGTAGACACGTCGATTTTTTGCGTGTTGCCTGTCATAGCCAACGGGCTGTTCCATTCTACTGATGTCTGGGTGTTAGAAAGGAAGCCTTTTGTGGTTTAAAGGCAGTTGGCAAACAGCTTTTAGGTGCATTACCAGTTAACTTTATAATAGTTACCTTTAGAACTATGATGCTGTTTAAACAACAAAAGAAGAAGAAGCAACGAGGACTGGTAACATTACAAGCAGACATAGATTTCGAAATCTATGTATGTTTGTAATGTTACCAGTCCTACCACTAGGCGTCATTATGCCATATATAATGTATATTCTCATGTATATACACATATAATTTTGCTTTCACTTTAGATTAAAGGAGAGATAGATAATACATAGAGAATTGTATGAGAAAAACAATGGTCCAAACCCCATGGTTCTATCATGTATGGTTCAAAAGTTATCATGGTTTACCTATTTCCATGCCAATTACTGGAATTGATCTCAATAGAATCTAGACCTAACAAGTGGTCACTGCAATAAAGATTTGAAAAATTATGATAACCATCTTGTTGTCTTAGTTTAATGTCATTTCAATACTGCTTCAATACTAACGTTGAAATTACAGTCTTAAAACAATAAGTACATCGAAAACATATACACAGAGCATGTATGTTTACACATGTAAGACAAAGAAAAGAAAATTTGATTTTTCTATTGTCCCCTATTTCCTGGGGCTCATATAGATTTGACTAATTAGTAGATTAGATTAGATCAGCAAATGTCTGTCCAGCGATTGATATGAAGGGGTGAAAAGTAGGGGAGGATGACATTGAAAGACAACATTATGGCCCATTGGCATATGAACATCTAAGCAATATCACACGAGAGGGAGTGCTGTTATACTTATCAGCACGGCTGTGATAGGTACGAGGCCGCAGTTATACAGCGCCATTTATTACTTAACAGTAATAAGCGAGAACAGATTATGATTTGTTTGTTTATTTAATAATTTATTTTGGCAAGGAGACATCACTTTGCTTGACATTTTGGTATCAACTAAGGTAAACAAACTCATAGTCATGTTACATGGTGGCGGATGTTCAGTGCAAAACAAATTTGGTCTTGCCTGAGTAATACACATTCTGATATCTTATCCCCTTTCTCTTATCTTATCCCCTGACTCTTAGTAACAACAACAAGGTACAAGGTTCATTTATTGGCATTCTATAACACAGGGATGCACAATGAGATGCAAGATATAGTCCTTACAGTCCCAGTAGGTCTCAGGTCCTTACAGTCCCAGTAGGTCTCAGGTCCTTACAGTCCCAGTAGGTCTCAGGCCTTACAGCCCCAGTAGGTCTCAGGTGTGTGTGTGTGTGTGTGTGTGTGTGTGTGTGTGTGTGTGTGTGTGTGTGTGTGTGTGTGTGTGTGTGTGTGTGTGTGTGTGTGTGTGTGTGTGTGGGTGGGTGTGTGGGTGTGTGTGGGTGTGTGTGGGTGGGTGTGGTTGTGTGTGTGTGTCCGTGTGTCCGTGCTCCGTTCTACATCAGCACCAGACAACAACATAGTGCAAAGAAATAATATTTTAAATAAAAAAAGAAAATACTAAATGAGATAGTGTGCAATATTGGCAGTGGCTAGCTAGGCTAGTGGCCAGAGTTCAGTAGTCTGATAGCTTGATGGAAGAAGCTGTCTCTGAGCCTACAGCCCCAGTAGGTCTCAGGTCCTTACAGCCCCAGCAGGTCTCTCAGGTCCTCTGACCAGGGTTTGCTGGTTGTCTCCCGTGCCAGACTGAAGACCCAGGGTGATAGAGCATTCAGACAGACAGACAGACAGACAGACCCAGGGTGATAGAGCATTACAAACCGTGGCTCCCAAACTCTTTGTGACTTTGTGACCCTTGGTCTGGGAAAGGTGCTGTCCAAATACATTTGACTTACTTACTTACTTACTTCTGTATCTCTTGCCAGATTGCAGCAGGGTGAACACCCTGTTGCTGGGGTTGGTATTGTCGATAGCAGTGCACACTGAGGTCATTTATTTTTTCAATAAATATAGGCTATATGGGATGAAAACCTAGAAAATGGAATGTACATTTATTTTGAACATTGTTGTGTGACAGTGCTGTGGTTTTTGTAGGCTTGGGACACTGGGTCTCTACAGATTGTTTCTCTATGATAAAGTGTGGGCTGACTACCTGTCCACTTTCTCACCTGGTTCTTGCTCTCTCTCTCTGGTGTGCCGACACCATCCTGCTCTCTCTCCTTCTCTCCCTCCCTATCCTCCTCTCTCCCTTTTGCTGTCAACCAAAAGGCAAACATAACAACCAGAGTATTTATAATCTAATAAGAGGTATAAATTGATCCATATCAATTGTTATTCATATATACATACATATCATATATTCGTCATAGTCAGGGACTCCAATTAAATGTCACGTAGCCTATAGGCATCTCCATCAATCCAGGATTCATTACATTGTCTACTGTCACATTGCCCATATAGTGGGCTGTTGTTCAGTTATTGATGTTAGCCATTGATGTAGTCAGGATTATAGAGTTGGTTTAATTACCTGGATGTAGTGTGCCATGGCCTCTCTGTGGTCCGTGAAGGAGGCAGTGTTGTTAGCAAATGTGACAATCAGCTTGCGTGGAAATAACAGCCCATACCTCACGTTAGCCTCCCGCAGATGTGCCCGCACCTCGTTTGACCAACTCGGCTGTAAGGTCGGGGTAGATGTGGATCCTCTTCCCCTGGAACTTCAGGTTGCCAGCAGATTCCCCTGCCAGGCGTAGAATGAGCCTCCTCGTCTCCAGGTTGAACAGATTCCCCTGCCAGGCGTCAGAGGCGCCCCGTCCATAGAGGCAACCAAGGCAATTGCTTGGGGCCACCAAACAAAAAGGGCCTTTTTGTCAAACTAAAACTGTCCTTGGATGAATGTATTTTCAATGGAAATCATGGCATTCAGCGTTCAGTCGCTCTGAGTCTGCTCGCGCTGCGCTGCGCTCGCGCTGCGCTGCGCATACATTCATCTAAGGACAGTTTTAATTTGACAAGCTAAACAATATGTTTAGTTTCAGATCAAATGCGGAGTCAAGCTCTTCACGTATGACTTCTCTCATAATTGATGCAAGTTCTCCGCGGTCCATCACCGTAACTTTTGTTTTGTTTTAGATCGCTTCTTAGATTTCTTAACTCTCTGCTGCCAGCGGCGTTGGCCATACAACTTGAGTAACCTATATCAAACAATCAACAAACAGCCGGTGCGGAGATTGCGACCACAAACGAGATAAGTTTGACTTCGGTAATAGGTCCAGTTGCAATATCCTCAAGTTAGGAACAAAAGATGCCTCCTTCTAATCCATTTGTTCAATTTGTTTACAGAAATAAATCCTCCTTACATTGTAAAAAACTTAATTTGTTAGGAGAGCAGTCGTGCGTGCGTTCAATCCATGCTGCCCCGGAAGTCGGAAGTCCTCTGCCGTGTGAGACCAGGCTGGCATTTTCTGCTATACAACCGGATATTCAGGGCGCAATTTTTGCGCCCCGGCTGAGAAATAGGAGACAGCCAATTGGAGCGCTGCTACAGCTCACGTGTAAGCGAAAAGTATTTGGCCTGGCATAGACTTGCATTCGACCGGCGCCCCGACACCTCCCCCTATGTCCCCCTATGTATTTTAACAGTGAATTTTACACACACACAGATAAAATGTTTATTGTATTGGAGGATTTTTAATGAATGCTGATAGGCGCCGACAGAATATCAGCCGCATTTTGTGAATAAACAATGTTTATTTAAAAAAAATAAAATAATACAAATCGCAACTAGGAAGTGAAGGTGGGGGCGGCGCCCCAGCGCCCTCTATCGGCCAGCCGCCACTGGTCCAAGTCCTTTCTGCTCACTTGTCTGAGGCTGAGCCCGATACTTGGTGTCTCATCTTGAGTACAAGTTCATTAATGTTTGGGGTCAGGCTCTGAGCTGAGGAAATCCTCAGGATTGAGTTCAGGTGTTCATCACTAAGACGACTCCTATGTGATGTTTTGTTTAGTTTCATCAACGAAAACAGTTGTTCACACAGGTATGTGCTGCCAAACATAGACAGCGTCTGAGCAACTTGGGTGCGCAGCTCAGGCATTGTGTCGTGGATGAAACGAGCAAACTCAGCAGCGCCACGGACTCGTATTTTTCCTTCAGTGTGTCATTACACTGGAGCTCAATCAGCTCCATTTGGAGATTTGCTGGTGCACTTTCCACGTCAACTGTCTGCAAATGGATTGCTGAGCAGTTGAAGTCTGCTTTTTTGGGCTTCAAAGTCGGAAAATCTCCGCTTGAAGTCGGCAGCAAGTATGCCGAGTTTGTCAGCAAACTGTGTACTCGGGAACACGACAGTAGGCCCACTAGGCTCAGTAGGCTGTTTAGAGACCAGCTCGTGCATTCATCAGAGCAACGCATCCGGGTACTTTCCCCTCCCGTAATGTCCACGCCCCTTTTTGGGTGATAGAAGAGTAGAAGTTTGACTGGCGGTCAATGGGAATTTCTGGTCTTCGCTACTTTAATCCGATAAAATAAGAAAACCGTAGTGCTTTTTAGATATTAGGAGCCCAAATCCGATGGCCAGTTAAGCAAACTATTATATATAGTGTCATTGCCGATCAATCATCGACGTCGTTATATAGAGAAAATTAATGAAATAGGGGTTGATTCATCAGAGCAGTCATACGTCATCTCCCTGTCATCTGGGATTTGTAGTTCTTCATTTGATTTGCCGTGGTCCTAACGTCTTCACCTCCAGTCCCCCCAACAGCGTTTGCTTTCGTTTCTTCTTTGAACATTTATCTCCCATGATTACAATAGAAATATCATGCACAGTAGCACTAGTCAATAGCCGTTATGGGTGAAGGGTTAGTAGGTACTAAGTAGTACCTAAGTAGGCTAGATCAAATGAAGAACTACAAATCCCAGATGACAGGGAGATGACGTATGACTGCTCTGATCAATTCAACCCCTATTTCATTAATTTTCTCTAAATAACGAAGTCGATCATTGATCGGCAATGACACTATATAATAGTTTGCCTAACTGGCCATCGAATTTGGGCTCCTAATATCTAAAAAGCACTACGGTTTTCTTATTTTATCGGATTAAAGTTGCAAAGACCAGAAATTCCCATTGACCGCCAGTCAAACTTCTCCGCTTCTTTCACCCAAAAAGGGGCGTGATCATTCTGATGACAGGGAGATGACGCGCAATTGCTCTGATGAATGGTCTTGCAACACGAAAAATGGTCAGTTATTTTTTCGCATCTGCGTTTCCCACAGGCTCAGCTTGGTTTTAAACGCCCTCGCAGTAGAATACAGTACATGTCAGAGATGAGATGGCCCCGCCCCTGCAGCAGCAGGTTCAGTTCATTCAGATGGCCAGCGATGTCACACAGAGATGCGACTTCACACAGGAACCTTTGATCACGGAGCTCTGTAGTGTCTTTCCCCTTTGCTTTCCATTAACAGACAGATCTCCTCACGCAGCTCGAAGCACCTTTTCAACACCTTTCCCTTGCTTAGCCGCCGCACCTCTGTGTGATAGAGCAGGTCACCATACTCCGAATTTAACTCCTCCAGAAACGTCTTGAACTGGCGGTGATTTAAACCTTTTTGCTCTAATGAAGTTAACTGCTCTTGTTATGGTGCTCATTACATGTTCCATTTCCAAAGCTTTGCCACACAACGACTCCTGGTGTATGATGCAGTGATAGTGTTACGTCTGTAGTTTTACGACAGTTTGGACTTTACTACAGTGCCGTATTACGTTATGTGTTACACACGTTGTTGAATAAATGGAGTACCAGTTCCAACTTGAAGCTCTGAGTTCAGTCTCCATTATTGAACATAACATTGGCGACGAGGATGGCTGATTGTTCTTTACCACCACCCCCTCCTTTCCTAGCAGTCCCGGCAGAACCACCGATTCCGTGGGGCCGCTGGATTTCCTCTTTCGAGACATACATCCTAGCTGCCGGCTTGGAGGAGATCTCCGACAAGAGAAAATGTGCGCTGCTGCGGCACTGCCTGGGAGCGGAGGGCCAGCGCGTGTCCGGAACTCTCGGCACTGCGGCGAGATACACAGACGCTGTGGAACTATTGAAGCAGCACTTCGCCCCTCCACAAAGCGCTCTTCTCCGCCGTGTCATATTCAATCGAAGACACCAACGTACAGGTGAGACAGTGACACAGTATGTGGCTGATCTGCGGGGTTTGGCGAGCTTATGCAAGTTCGGGACATTACAGAACGAAATGATAAGAGACCAACTCATCTTACACACGAACTGTGACAAGATTAGGGAAAAACTGTTACTGGAAAATGATGAACTTACATTATCAGCAGCTTTGAACATAGCGGTCCAGGTCGAAACAGCTTTGGAATGTGCAGTTAGTTTTTCAGCCTCTCCCAGCTCACCGGCAGCGGGCGCGCACAGCCTACAGGTGCCCCTCCTCCACGTGAGTGCAGCCAGCGGCGGGGAGAGCGTTTTACTGGCCTCTCGGTCACGCGACCAGCCACACCAGCCGTGTGGGAATTGCGGCTCTTCTGCACACAATTCAAGAGCTCAGACATGCCCAGCCCGTGGTAAAACCTGCTCCAACTGCGGGAGACTAAACCACTTTCACAAGGTCTGCAGGTCTGCCCCAGCTAGAGCTTCCCAGTCACCTACCACAGTCATCCATAATGTCAGCTCAGGACGAGCGCCATTCAAAACATGCTCGTTGATGGTTGGTGATGTCACTCTGCCGCTCCTCCTAGACACTGGAGCCACAGTGTCCCTTGTGAACTTGACGACCTATACACAGTTCTTCTCCCATGTGCCCTTGGGGTTGCCCTCCACCACCCTATGTGGCTATGCCAACTCTGAGATTGACATTGTGGGCTCTTTTCAGCTGCCTGTGAAGTACGGGGAGAGGACACTGCCGGCTTTCAGGTTCAATGTTGCACGCCACGGGACCAACCTGTTAGGCCTCGACCTGTTCAACGCCCTCGGTTTCACCCTGCTAGACACAGCTGGCTCAGAGATTCACACCGTTTCCAACCCTTGGCAGCAACAGTGGCCTGCGCTGTTCAGCGGTGTAGGCTGCCTCGACACTTTTGCCCACCAGCCTCTGTTAGATCCTACAGTGATGCCCGTTATACAGCCCCTCCACCGCTCCCCCCTGGCTCTCCGCGATGACATCTCCTCTCAACTACAGAGCATGCTCGATAGCGACATCATTGAGCAGGTGAATGCATCGCCTTGGATCTCCAACCTGGTGGTGGCGAAGAAGAAGTCTGGGGGGCTGCGCATCTGCGTGGATCTGAGAGCGGTAAACAAGGCCATCATCCCTGACAAATACCCCCTGCCAACGATAGAGGAGCTCACCGCCCAGTTCTACGGGTCCAGCGTGTTCTCTAAACTGGACCTCCGTCAGGGTTACCTCCAAGTGCCACTACACCCCGAGAGCCGCAACCTCACAGCGTTCATCACTCACAGAGGGGTTTTCCACTACAAACGCATGGCTTTCGGTTTAAGCTCCGCCCCCAGCTGCTTCCAAAAGATCATGGCCTCCATCTTCGCTGGGATCCCAGGTGTGGCCATCTATCTTGATGACATCGTGGTTCACGGGGCCACCGTCGAGAGCCACGACGAGCGTCTCCACAGTGTGTTCAGTGCATTGGCCAAGCATCACCTCACACTCAATGGTGAGAAGTGTGTATTCGCCGCCCCAGCCATTGACTTTGTGGGGTTCCGCCTCTCAGCTGATGGCACGTACCCGCTGCACTCGAACACCGAGGCCATCCATCATGTCCCGGAGCCCACCACAGTCGCTCAGGTGGCCTCCTTTCTAGGCATGACGGCGTACTACCTCCGTTTCCGTACTCGGCCACAACCACACCACTGCGGAAGCTGTTG